>NC_142939.1:43408795-43496295 GCF_046866305.1 Octopus bimaculoides
TGGGCAGTTCCCATGAGCACTATCTTTTGAACTTCAGCCATTTTGGGGTTTCCTGGTATCTGAGCTAGGTAGTAATCAGCCCGTTTCGCTGTCATTCCCAGGGCATCATTTTCGTCTTCAGATTCCACATTTTGCTAATTTCTATTTCAAGATCTTTATACTTGCTCAGTTTTTGGTAGGTCTTGAAAGATACGTTATTATTATTATTATTATTATTATTATTATTATTATTATTATTATTATTATTATTGTTGTTGTTGTTGTTGTTGTTGTTATGGTTGTTGTTGTTGTTGTTGTTGTTATGGTTGTTGTTGTTGTGGTTGTTGTTGTTGTTGTTGTTGTTGTTGCTAATGCTGTTGTTGTTGCTGCTGCTGCTGCTGTTGTTGTCGTTGTTATCATTATTTCCTATACGCACAGCAGATTAGACCGCTGCAAAAGAAAAATGCCTAACAACCGGCTACAACAAATAATCTTAGATGTCATTAACTTTCCTAAGTATCCTAGCTGTCCCTGAAAAGCTGATTTCTGGAACTGCACTAAGATTATCAATATCAACATCAACAGCAGCATTATAGCCAATCAGTTTCCTTTTCCGAAAGTCTAAGAACCTATTGGAGAATATCGACTGAACAATTTGATTTTAATTTTCAACATACAAAACCCGTTATATGAAAAGAATCACGTGTATTCTAGTAATATCTTTCGAGAATTTTCTGTCATATTACAAAGTATGAACTGAGGTGACCTTTGAAGTTGTGGCAGTTGTAGGTTTTCAACACTCGAGCAAAGTACTGGCAGAAATTGACTTTAATCTTGTCAATTGATAATCCAAACTAAATATTAAAGAGAATTAATTTTAAACTTCGAATGGTTTGGTAATTGAAATCATTATATTTCATAACATTTAGTTCTATAGAAAATAGAATGTAACACCTTTGGCCTTATGTAGGATGAAGTAATATCTCCTTCTAATATGATTTTTAACACTTTTACAATTGTATGAATTCATTGGGTGGACAAAATCGTTCAGGATATCTAAAGCACCTTCTATCTTTTGCTTGTTTCGGTCATTAAAATACAGCCGAGCTCAGGCAAGGTCTTGAAGAATTTGGTCGAACGAATTTATCTGAATACAATTTTTTTTTAATCCTGGTAATAATTCTATCGATCTCTTATGCGCAATAGATAGGTTAAAGGGACTTAAACACAATAACACAGGTTGTTAAGGTTCGTAGGAAACTATTATATACACGCACGTTCATGCACATGCATACGCATCTCTATCTATATCTATGGAATATATAATATATAATATAAAAAAAGATGGATGGTACAATGAAATGAAGTATTGAATGTCTTATTGAATATATGAAATATTGAGTGTTCAATATAAAGGATTACATGTATAAATATATAAAGGCGAATACGTATTTTCTATACCTTGTTGTATTTCATCATGGCCGGTATGACAGACTGTAACAAGCATATTCCATATACTCAATAAGACATTCAATACTTCATTTCATTGTACCATCCATTTTTTAAATATTATATATTATATATTCCATATTCTATATCCCACATAAATTTTACAAGAATATAAATAAAAAACATAAAAAAACAGACTGATGGAGAAGATAAAGATGTTAAATGAAAAACTTGATAAATACGAAACTGTAGATTCTGAATAAAATCTTTATTTCACGTAAATACATTGTTTGTTATTAATGAATGTTTTTGCATCCTCTTGCACGTTATATGTATACTAATGACCCCAAAACATTCGCATCTTCGTCACGTCGCGCGAGTACCATATTCAAGTACCATATATATATATATATTTCAAGGTTTTTAACTTTTAAATTTGCATATTTAAAAGAGATAGAAACTTCAAACTCGATATATCCAAGATCGATTTATAAATCGAGTTTGAAGTTTCTATCTCTTTTAAATATACAAATTTAAAAGTTAAAAACCTTGAAATATAAATATAAACTGTGAGAACGACCCTTAAGGAATCTAATTAATGATCCTCTAAGGTAAGTTCTTATGCTATATTGGTAACGGTTGCTACATCCTCTGGAAAATTATATATATACATATATATATATATATATATATATATATATATATATATATATATATATATATGTATATATATTTAAAATTATAATACAGGGTATCAAGAGATACCACCACGCTGAAAAAATAGCAGTCAAATCCTGACTCCAAAACCACAATAAATGTCCGCAAGGCACGATTAGCGAAGACGAAGACCAAATAAACCAGTAAAAATAATAAGATAATTTCAAATCTTGGATTTCTTGCTTTGCATAAATGCTCTGCCTTCATCAGTGAAATATACTCAAGTACATAAATACAAATACATGCATATAAACAGTATACTTACATATACGGATGTATACATACATATATATGTACGTATGTACACGACTAGCTTAAATAGCCCGCCTAAACAACTTCTCGTGCGATCCCGGACAGGATATCAGCGCAGTAAATACACTGACAAAACTAATTTATATAAATAAGGATAAGATCGGTATTTAAAATATTGATCTTATCAAGTGGTCAGCATGGGAATAAAAACCATCAAAGGCAATAATTATTTAAAATTTATTGTAGTTTTGGAGTCAGGATTTGACTGCTATTTTTTCAGCGTGGTGGTATCTCTTGATACCCTGTATTATAATTTTAAATAATTATTACCTTTGATGGTTTTTATTCCCATGCTGACCACTTGATAAGATCAATATTTTAAATACCGATCTTATCCTTATTTATATAAATATATATATATATATATATATATATATATATATATATATATATATATATATATATATATATATATATATACATGTACTTGCATATAAGCACACACACACAGTTTATATGTATGTGTATATATGTATATATAAATTGGTTTGTTCTTTTATTCTGTTATACTTTTACTTGTTTCAGTCATTTGACTGCGCCCAAACTGGAGCACCGCCTTTAGTCGAGCAAATCGCCCCCAGGACTTATTCTTTGTAAGCCTAGTAATTATTCTATCGGTTCTTCTTTGCCAAACCGCTAGATTACGGGGACGTAAACACACCAGCATCGGTTGTCAACCGATGATGGGGGACAAACACGGACACACAAACACACTCATATATATAGGATGGTCTTCTTTCAGTTTCCATCTACCAAATCCACTCACAAGGCTTTGGTCGGCCCGAGGCAATAGTAGAAGACACTCCCCATGATGCCACGCAGCAGGACTGTACCCGGAACCATGTGGCTGGTTAGCAAACTGAGTGTGTATATATATATATATATACATATATATATATATATATATATATATATATATATATATATATATATATATATATATATATATATATATATATATATATATATATATATATATATATATATATATATATATATATATGAATGCATGCATTCATAATTAATTAATATTCCGAAAAATTGTTGCAATTCACACCCAATACATATTAAAAAAATATCTATAATAATAATAACATAAGTTTGCATTTTGAAAATCGTGAGTGAAATATCTTCCGGGCAATGGACATCACGGAATTTACATGTTGATCGTTTGAGAAGCTCCAACAGACTAAGGAGATGAAAGCATGTTTATTATGTGTGTCTCTGTGCGCGTACATTATCATTTATTTAAATATATTAATGATAACAATGTTAATAAAAATGAAGTATATAAGAATAAAAATTAGAATAAAGAATGAAAATAAAGATTAATTATGAATAATGGAAATAATGAAATAATAAATTAACAATGAATATAAAATAACAAAAATTAAAAAAACATGGACGTCTATGGTCTATTTTAGTTTGTGTCTGAGCGTATATTGATGTGTCCGCGTGTGCGCTTGTGTGTATGTATACAGATGCTTATTGCCTATGTTAATCTATGTGTGTGTATGTGTGTATGTGTTTTTATGAGATTATCGAAATATATCGATTTATTTATTTATATATGCGTTTACAACTACGGATGTCTATCGTTCGTTTCAGTTTATGCATGAGTGTGTGTGAGTGCGTGTGCATGTGTGTGTGTGTGTGCATGCGTACGTGTGTGCGTGCGCACGTGTGTGCGTGCGTGTGTGCGTGCGTGTGGGTGTGTGTGCGTGCGTGTGCGCGTATGTGTCTGTGCGTGTGTGTGTGTGCGTGCGTGCGATTTTGTCTGTGTGCGTGCGTGTGCGTTCGTGAGTGTGTGCGTTTGTGCGGGTGCGTGTGTGCGTGTGCGTGCGTGCGTTTATGGATATTTACTGCTTAACTTGATCTATGTGCGCATAAGAGTGTATGCATCTTAGTAGTGCAGTATCAAATCAGTTTGTTTGCACGAGGTGTGACCCAAAAGAAACAGGAAACGGTCTCTGTGGAACAAGCCCGTTGTTGTTCAGATTTCTGCTGCTAGAAGACACTTCATGGGACCCTCAGGTATCAGTCTGCCGACCGGGGTCGTACTGGCGAGTGGCGCCTCTCTGTCTTGCTGCGCTTCTCCCCAGTTCATCATTTTTTCCAATCGCTGAAACGAAGGAACAGCGTACTCCCGTGAAATTCTTTTTTCTGCTGGGGAAAAGCGGCGGCTGAAACAGTTCTTCATGAAACAGAGTACAAGGACGCTGCCATGAGCAAAGCATAAGTCCACGAGTGGTTTCCACGCTTTGGGAATGGTATCTTGACCAACTTCGTTGAGGACGACCGTCGACGTCGCGATCGGTTGAAAAACATGAAAATTTATGAACTGATTTCGAAGAACTGTCACTGATATGACTGGTGTGTTCTGGAGCTCCTGCCAATGAACCTTCATCGCTGAATCGTGAATGAAAGCAGCAGCAACAAAATTTGTGGATCGCTTCCTTACAGAAGATCAAAAGAAGTCACGACTGAATGCACGTCGTGAACTGAAAGAACAGTTGCAAGATGATCTGAACCTTTCTTCTGGTGCCATTACTGGTATCGAAATCTGGTGCTACCGAATTTGCAGATGTCGAAGGGGTCAAGAAGAAGAAAACGACGGAGTAGTTAAAAGGCATCATTCGCAGAAGTTCCAGCACTACTTGAATAGTGGAAAACACGCCTGGACCGATGCATTGCTTTAAAGACAGAATACTTTGAAGACGATACAAGTGTAAACATGTACAATTAAGTGAATAATATATTGCAAAATCTCGGTTTCTTTTGCGTGTGCTTGTGTGTATGTGTGTGTGTGTGTGTGTGTGTGTGTGTGTGTGTGTGTGTGTGTGTGTGTGTGTGTGTGTGTGTGTGTGTGTGTGTGCAGGTAAGGACAAGCAAGTTAGGCAAGTCAATATAGAACAACTATCAAATACATTTAATACACAAGTAATGTACCAGGTCATCTGTGCGATTTTACTTTTTTCAAAATTGAATGAAGTTTAGAAGTATTTTAGAATGTCTAATGGAATTAAAAATTATTTTCATGCATTTGTGTACATTTAAACTAATTAAATATTATTTTACAGAATAAGAGAATTAAAATTTCTTTGATTAAAACCTTTTCTAACATGGAAGTATCCAAAGAGCATTTAAGGCACGTAATGCTTTATGAGAACATGAAAGTAAACTCCGCGGCCGAAGCGTCTTGAAACATACGCTCAATTTATGGGAAAGAATGCTTGAATGAAAGAACTTGAAGAAGATGGTTTGCAAAATTCAGAAGTGGAGATTTCAGCCTTGAAGATGAAGATCGAACAGGACGTCCAGTTGAGTTTTATGATAAGCTCCTTGAGGCATTACTTGAAGAAAATCCTGCATTATCAGTTCAAACCATACAACTGTTCATCGTCATCTTCTACAACTTGGAAAGGTTCCTAAACTTGGAAAATGGGTGCCTCATGAATTGTCCGAAAGCAACCGCAAATCCCGAATTGACATCTGCTCTTCTCTCCGTCCACGCGAATTAATTTCATCCTTTATGGATAGACTTGTGACTGGTGACGAAAAATGGATCTTCTATCGAAATGTTAAACGTTGTAAGCAGTTGCTTGGTAAAAGGGAAAAAGCTCAACCACAACTGAGAAGGGAACTTCATAGAAAAAAGTTTCTTCTCTCTATCTGGTGGGATTGCAAAGGAGTAATTCACTTTCAACTGTTACCACCTAATGCCACAAACAGTGCTCAAGTCAACTGTCTGCAATTAGAGCGTTTGAACCAAGCTTTGAAGAAAAAAAGACCCGCTTTAGTGAATCAAAATGAAGTGATGTTTCATCAGGACAGTGCGCGACTCCACACTGCAAAGATCACATCACAGAAGATCGAAGAGCGTGTTTGGGAAAAAAATTACTCATCCAGCTTATTCTCCTGACCTTGCCCCTTCAGACTACCATTTGTTTCGTAGTTTACAGAATCATTTAGGGGACATAACTTTTGCAAGCAAGGAAGAAGTCGAAATTCACATTTCAGAGTTCTTCGCTTTGAAACCAAAAGAGTTTTACATCGATTGGATTAAAAAGCTTGTAAATAGATGGAAAGAAGTCATAGAAAATCAGGAAAAGTACATTGATGATTAAATTTCAATTAAATATAAAATTTCATAGATAGATTGAGATAGATAAATAGACAGATAGATTGAGAGAGATAGACAGACAGATAGAGGGATTGAGAGAGATAAACAGACACAGAGAGAGATTGAGAGAGAGAGAGAGACAGACATACTCGTTCACTGCTGCCTTTATTACATAGACAGATAGACAGATAATGTGAGAGAGAGACAGGTAGACAGATTAATATATATATATATATATATATATATATATATATATATATATATATATATATATACAGAGAGAGAGAGAGAGAGAGATGATATAGACCGTCACACTTTCGAAATGTATGCATGCCACAGGTCGTATTTGTCGTATTTGTAATGAAGCATTCAGAAAAAAATATCTACTCTTTCCGAAGTAGCTGATGGCTGCTCGACATCTATTTCTTTTTATGTTTCAGCATGATGACGACGTTCATAATACATGCAAATAAATAAATAAATAAATAAATAAATAAAACATGGAAGTTATCGAAATTGTTTCTATGTAATTGGCTGCTTGTGAAATACCTGCTGCAGTTATATTATGGATATTAAGCTTTCATTTGCAGACGGCTGATCAATATTGATTTTATTGTTAATCTATTAATACACAGATCTTGCAGATTAAAAAATAAAAAAAAACCCGAAGCATAACAACACAAGAAGACATTAACAAATACAAAGAAAAAATAACAAAATAAATTAAAAGACGCAGTTCTACATATTGGTAACATATAACGTTTCAATATTTACTTTGAAGATAAAGAAAATCCTCAAGAAAACCTGAAGAATATCGTTCTGAAACAATGCCACAATATAGCAAATGTCTATTTATTGAGCAGATTATATTGTAAAAGACAATAAATGAATTGGAAAGAATTATAAAAGTTTAGATTTAATGTAATGAAAGTAGAGATATTTCGAAATAGGAACAGCAAATATTTTTGGAAATATTTCAAAAATATGGCACACACTTGAAAATATAATACTTTAAGCAGCGATCTGATGAATGCTGATCTTCAGAAAATCTTAATTGAAATAGGAGCATCGTGGTTGTGTGGTTAAGCAGCTTGCTACGTAAGCAAGGCCTCTGGTGTTCAGCTTCAATGTGCAGCTACGTGACCAATCAATGGTTTTCAGCGAAAAATAAAACTTAAATTAAAATTATATCTGTCTACTACCAATATTTTAGTATTTATAACCAGTTGTATGCATCGTAAAAATTGTCTCAATTCATCTGTATGTATGTATATATATATATATATATATATATATAAGAATATTTTTTTCCGAAAACTCCAATGGGTAAATTTCCATCTTTTCAGCTGTATCTTCCTACTTGTGTAGAGTCGCTCAAACTTTCCAAAAAAGGAGCGGGTTACACCGGAGTAAGCACATGAAATGTGCAACAAGGTGGAAAAAAGAGTTGGTATTTGAGTACTCTTTTTTCCACCTTGTTGCACATTTTATGTGCTTACTCCGGTATATATATATATATATATATATATATAGAGTTATTAATATTTCTAAGTCTCTCTAAAGGAGACTACGGCAGCGGTACTGGAAATTAATAGTTATCGCCAAGCCAACATGGCAGTCCCAAAATTAGGACGAAAGCTGCCGTGAATTAGCTCCAAGAAGCCATCGCCTCTAGCTAGCTATGTGACACACGAAACCTGTGTCCTTTAGAGAGACTTAGAAATATTAATAACTCTATTTCTGAAAACCAGTGGATAGATTCCACTGAAATTAGATAAATAACCTTCGAGCAGATAGTCAGCAGCGCCGCCTGGCTAAGGCTTGGCTACTCTGCATTGACAAGGGGCAACACCCTGAAACTAGTCTAGTCTGCAGATGCCAAACCAGCAGGGGGACACTGCTGACCTCCCCTGTTCGAAGGTTATAAAGGACACAGGTTTCGTGTGTCACATAGCTAGCTAGAGGCGATGGCTTCTTGGAGCTAATTCACGGCAGCTTTCGTCCTAATTTTGGGACTGCCATGTTGGCTTGGCGATAACTATTAATATATATATATATATATATATATATAGGAAAATGAAAAAAAAGCCAGAATGCTGAACTGGGAGCATAATTTAATAAATATTTTTTCTAACCGGTTTTCATTGCGATGAAGCAAATTATCAAGAAGAAGGAGAATGAAAATGTTTTTTTACAAAGAAGTACAAAAAAGTACAAAATGAAGAAAATAATATATAAAACAATAATATATAAAAAAAATAAATATACCCATACATTATATTGTCTTTGAGCTTTTGTAGTTCAATAGTAGTTCATGTATAAATTGGTAGGAAAAATAAGGATGCATGAGAGTTGAGAGTTTTGTTAGGTTTAAAAAAAGGGTTAAAAGTTTGTGTTAAGCAGGAAATGTGGTGTCAAAACAGGAAGTGTGTGTAAGGGGAGACAAGTGATTTTAGTTAGAGTTATGAACTCTTTTTTTCCAAACAGGAAGTCTGTGTCTGTTCATAGAGAAATAAGGTCACTGAGGGGTGTGTGTGTTAAGAAATGGTTGGAATTTCTCTATGAAAAGATTCTCCTTGTTGATTCTTTCTTGTGTTGAGATTCTGTCTTTACATTGATAGAAAGGGAATATAATGAATTTAGGGTTTTTGTTTCTGGCGCAAGAGTCTATGTGGCCACTGAGTGGAATTTGGCGGTATTGAGGGAGGTTTATTTGTTCCTTATGGACAGCTACTCTTCTACGTAATGGGAGGCTCGTCTGTCCGATATAGAAGTTTTGGCAACCTGCGCAAGTAAGGACATAAATGAGGTTACTCGAGGAACAAGAGAAATTGGTTTTAATTTTAAACTTTGTTCCTCGTTTGAAGGTAAATTCAGAGCCTTCAAGTAAGTAGGGGCAGGTGCCACAATTAGGGCGTGCACATTTTTTAACTGATGGGGGTGGAAGTGGTGTATGTAGTTTGGAATTGGTAAATAATGTTTTCAAAGATTTGTTTTGCCTTTTGCATTTAAGGACTTTGTGTGTATTAATGATATTGTTCATTTTCGGGTCTGTGGTGAGTAAGGGGAGGTTTTGTTTAATTGTGGTGAATGCCTCGATGTTATTGGGGTTATGGGTGGAGATGTATGGAAGTATTTTGGGGTTGGGTGTGTTATTATGTTGGTTGGTTTTTAGTGTGTTTTTGTCAAGTTCCTTGGCACGTTTTATTCCAATATCTATGAGTGTGGAGGGATATTGGCGTTGTAACAGTGTTTTTTGAGATCTTGTAAGCGTATTTCTCGAGTGATTGAGTCAGAGACAATGGTGCAAATTCTTTTAGCTAAATTAAAGGGGATATTTATCTTGGTGTTATATATATATATATATATATATATATATATATATATATATATATATATATATATATATATATATTTATATATATGTACATACATATGTATATATACATATATATATATATATAATATAAAATTAGCACGAAGCTTTAAGGCTGCAGTGAGCATCAAACTATTCGGAAATCAGAGCTAAGGTTACATTTCAACCGCCATAATGCACCAAAATCATAGAAAATAACAGTAGGCGAGAAAACGGACAAAGAATTAAAAAGCATACCTGTAAAGATTCGAATGATTTTTGTTCATAAATATTTTGCACCATGCGTTGCTGGTTTTCGGCGCTAAACAAGCCAGAGCACTAATGGATTTATAACGTAGCGGATTTGGAATTTCTTGCCATGTGACTCATACTGCTGAGGGTTAAGGATCGCGAGCCAACACCCGAAGCCATGGTATATGAGCAAGAGAACAGTATAATCTTTATAAGTATGATTTTCAATTCTTCGTCCGTTTCCTCACATACTGTTATTTTCTATGATTTTGGTGCATTATGGCGGTTGAATTGAGACCTTAGCTCTCATTTCTAAATAAGGTGATGCTCACTGCATCCTTAAAGTTTCGTGCTAATTTTATATTTTATATTTATAGCTTATAATCCTAATAAACCTGTGAACCGCCTATGTTACTGATGTTAATATTATCAATTTAATATTTGCTATAGATAGTAGTAACAATAGTAACATAGTATTTCGAATGTAAACATTCGAATGTTTTTTGCTTATAAATATATATAATACGAATGTATAACAGGTTATAAAACTGTCTTCGTAGCTGTCGCTCATATTTCATTTTCTAAATTTGTAATGAACACTGTATCCGGAGAATGATAAACATAATGAATTATCTGTATATCAATCTTTAACATAATATTTATACTTGTTTATCAGCAAGTTTATCATATGATAAAGGAATAATGATATTCGTACGAGTTCTGCCAACATCTTCAGTCTGCTGTCAAGTGGTTCCGATTAGTAAGGTCTGCGAAGTTTCTTGGAATGTCATGTGATCAATTTTATACGAGAAAAATCAGTTTTATGAAGCTAAAATTTTATTTAAATATATTATACTTCATAGATTTTTAAAATAAAAATGTAAATACACAATGAATCACATCCCTGTTATAATTTTTCAGTTGAAACTTAAACAAGTATTTTCTTAAGCGTTTAAAATCTGTTTATTATTTTGTATTTTAAACAATGGATTGTCAGATAAATTCGTCCGTGTCTTCTTTTCTTTTGTATATTTCAAATGTTAACCCTTATTTTTCATCAACATTTTAAACAAATCTCCCAATAATATATTCTCTTTCATTAGAGCGGCGAGATGGTAGATTTGTTTGTTCACCGCGCTTAACGTTATTTCCTCCATCTTTACATTTTGAGTTCAAATGCAGCCATTGTCGACATTGCATATTATACTTTCAAGGTGGTATTAAAATAAGTACTCAGCAAGTACTGGAGTCGATGTACACGGCTTGCTTTCTTCCCAGAAACTGCAGGCCTGTTTTGAGACCAATATATTCTCCTTCATTGTTCACAACTTCTTCCAACCATCATCTAGCATTTCAGTCTCTTGCATCGTAGAAATCATCGGGCCTTGCTTCAAACGAGACGAACGAGTTTGTTCGACAACACAAGAGAAGCTACTTTAATGTTTTCTTTAAATTTGATTTTCTTAAATGAAAAGAGTAAATAAAGAAATAATAGTTTAAACTCCAGATTTGAAGTAAGTATTTTGTTACATCGTTCCAGGGGAAAATAAAAATAAATACTAATCCAGGCCAGGGGATTTGTACACGTGTAAGAACCTCTGAACGGTTGCCTTGTTTTATTTATTCCGGTTCTTTGCATTCTTCGTTCATATGATGCCATGGAATTCTTAGGTGGTTTACTTCATCTATCACTTGTTTTAACTCCACCATGCAACTACTTAGTACGTTTAACAGATTCCAGACTTCTCCAGTTACTGAATACCTTCCTCTCTTCAATTAACATTGGAGAATCTCTGTAATGTCCTTAGCATTGCTTTCTGTCCCGACTAAAATATAGAGATATACAAAATTCACCTAATATTGGTTTCAAATTTTGGTACAGGGCCAGCAATTTTAGGGGAGTGGGATAGTCGATAACATCGACCGCAGTGTTCAACTTGTACTTATTGAAACGACTCAGAATTGATGAAAATCAAAGTGGATGTGAGTAGCATTTGAACGCAAAATGTGAAGACAGACAAAATGCTTAGCAGCATTTTGTCCGGCGTTCTAACGATTCTGCCAGCTCACTGCCGAATATTAAATCCGTTACTGTTGATGTAAATATTTTTTAGTGCCCGCGACGAATTATTTTTTACGTAGGGAAAACGGGCCCGAAATTTAGGGGCGCATATATAGACCCTCTTAATTGACTAGTGTGGTCACCATAGAGTTTTGACAGTGTTCTCAAACCTGGATTCTAGAAATATTAGTAAAAAAAAAATTAAGCAGCGCAAATGAATTAACGTGTACAATATGTTATGTGTAAATAACAAGGGATTTTGAAGAATCAGAGATTAAGAAATTATGAAGCTAAGTTGAATTGCTAGTAGAAAAGGAATATTCTAAGGTGACGCAACTCCAATCATTTTATGTGTGTCATTAAAAGATTAATAAACATGCTAATATAAAGATAATGTAAATAAAGAGAATTTCGAATGGCACCCATCTTTGATTACCATAAAAGGTAATCACAAATTGTACAATATTGATAAAAACTATATAGAACCAATAGCAGAAGTGATGTTAAATTAAGAGTATAATATGCACTATGGAAGTCTTAAGATTGAGAATTTAATAAGAAAAACATAAAATTATGCTGTTTTTGTTGTGTACTGGGAGGGCCAATGTATCAATAATAAACAGAGGAAGTGGTTATATTTCTGCTATGGACACAAGACCCGGAATTTTGGAAGAGAGAGAGCACTTTGATTTCATGAACCCCTGTGCTCGAGTGGTACTTATTTCATCGGCCCTTAAAGGAAAAGGTAAAAAGTCGATCTAAGTGGAATTTGAAACTTAGAACGTAAAGACGGACGAAACGACATTGAAGCGCATTATCCGCGTTGTTAATGACTTTGGTAGTTTGACGCCTTAATAAACACAAAATAATAATAATAATAAAAGATACTAATATATAGAATTATAAGGCATAAAGGAAAGAGAAATAGATATGTTGTGTCTTCCTTGAAGCCATTAATTACCAACGAGAAACCGAAGCTAGAAACAGTTACGAAAAGAAAGACAATGCAACAACAATTGTAAAAACCTATAAAACAAAATATTCATCAAGATTTTGAAGCTACAGAATGTTACGCTACCTGGTTGAAAATGAAATTTACAACATGCCTAATATCTGACTAGAGTAAAGAAAATATAATTGAGAGAAACATTGTCTTAAAACTGGTTAGGAAGCATCCGATTGATATTTAAGGCATAAGAAATTTTGATTGAAAAGCAGGAGCGAATGTTTTCCATTTGAAACTACCGAAAATAAACATTGATGTGAAATACAATAATTTATTGGAGACTATGTGGAAGCTGGAAAGAGTTAACCGCATTTTGTCTCGTTGGCCAAAGTTAATCAAGATAGAATACATATATAGCCAGAGCAGTTTGAAGATTCAATAAAATGGACATTATGGCAGCATTATGAAATGCATGGAGCAAAAATATGGTACAGCTGTAAAGCAGCAAAAAGATATTACACTGGGAGATCCCAGACAGTATTTCGAAAGGGTGAAAAGAAATATCATTTAATACGTGTATTAATTAAAACAAATTGCAGTATTGCTGTATCTGTTCTGTTCAGTTTTTGATCAAAGGAATTTCCTGCTCATTTACGTAACGTGTAAGCGCTTGAGCATTCTAGAGACAAGTCTACTCTTAACGTAATTCTCTTGCTGAGCCCTTTTCAAAAGGGCTGAGTAAAATCCATTTAAAAAGGCTCAGTAAAAGCCATGTAAAAGCCATTGAGTGGTTGTGTATAAAGTTATCTTTAACCCACTTTTAATCACAAGGTATGGGCCTATCTGAAACTATAGAGCATGACGTTTTCCCGAGAACTTGTGTTCGCAAAGCAAACCGTTCAATTACTTCGCTTTTAATGCGTCTGTGGGCGACAGTAAATCTCTCTAATGAAAAAACAAGAGAAGAAGAAAGAAACTATACAGGTGAAGTGACCTGTAAATAAAGATAAATAGCACATATAGATTTGGGAAAGAAAATAGGGGTACCTTCATAACTGATGCCTTGGAAAATCTTTTAAAACATTGCGGACAAATATGTAATCTTAACGGCAGAACTTAGAAATATACACGGAAAATAACAATTTGACATTGTAGCTAATGTGACATAGGCGTAGAAATGGCTGTGTGGTAGGTAACTTGCTTATTTCGGCGCATGCATCGTTAGTTGGTCTGTTGCTTCCAGAGAGAGAAGACGCGCACTTTGGCTCCGTGAATAGGAAAAAAGAACAAACAGAAAGTAGTCAGAGTGAATCGTCTTTTTGTCCTTAGAGCTGGGTGGAAATTTATTGTTTTATTTTTCCAGTAAATTTCTGCCTCGCTCTGGGGCAATTTCGTCTGATCTTGGCGACTTTAAATTGTTGCTCGCTTTAGCGAGCAAGAATATTGTGTTCCTCGTTCGTCGTTATTGGTGGGCGTGTTCGAGTCGCCGTAATGGCGGACTGAGAATTTTTTTGAAAACTTTTTTTCAGTAAAAGTCTGTGTGGCGTTTTTCGCCAAGTAACTTGTACATTGTGGAGGGCGTATTTTGCCAGAAAAGTTATACCCTGTGTATTTTACCCTGTGGAGTTTACCTAACTGGAGTACAATCGAGAAGAACTCTGACTATTGGATTTACCTGCTGGAGTATTATACAGAACCAAGAATTCCCTGTATGTTCTATTTGTGTGCATTATTTTATTTTTATTTTTCCCTTCTCCCATTTTTCTTTCTTTCTAAATTTCGATTCCTTCTTTTTCTCACTATTTTAATTTCATTTTTTTCCTTCTCTTTTATCTTGTTTTTATTCTATTTTTATTCGGTCTTAATTTTTGGTGGACTGTTTTTGTGAACTGTTTTTGAACTGTTTTCCTTTGGTCATGGCAGAGAAGGAACTTAAAATAGAAGAACCCCGTCTTGGAGTGGGAAATTATCCCACCCAAGAAGTGATTAAAAGATATGGAGGAGAAGACGGTAGTGGTTAGAACTTACTCTAAAGTTCTTGATACCATCACCTTCTTCCTAAAACTAACTATAGTAAAAATAACTGAAAGACTATTTGTCCTCTGGGAAGTACATATCCCGCGGTGTCAAGCATGCAACAGTGTGGTTGCTGTTTGACACCCCGGGAGGGTGTCAGCCTCCTCAACCCAAAGAGGATTCAAAAGGGAGAAAGCGGGCAACAATGGTTACCCGCCGAAGGACCGTAAGGCTTCGAGAGGTGGGGGAGAGACTCTGGACAAAGCGGAAGAGCTCCACTCTCCCGAAGTCAGGAAGAAAAGGAAAAAAAGAAAAAAGAAGAACGGGTTATTGCCGGTGGTCGATGATGTGCTGTCTGCATGTCCCGAAGATCGGTCACTGAGAGTTATGCCACTGACGGGGGAAGAGCCTTCGTCGGTTGGTATTGTGCCACCGACGGTGGAAGAAACGACCCCCACCCTTAAAGATAAAGAATTACTTATCTTCTTCTACAAAGGCGGGGAGGTGGAAAAAATAGTGGACGAACACAAAGAGAGAGTAGATATGGCCTACACACGGGATCCCGAATGGCCTCCGCAGATAGCTGTGGAGGTCATAAGGTTTTCGTGGGGGAAAAGCTGAAAAGACTGAAAGAGGATTGTTGCATATGGCCAGATGGTTCTAACATGACATATGATTTGTACATGAATGAGGCATGGGAAATGGCGGAGTACGGGACCATTAGCGACAATGAATATTATGATGGATATATTGAAGGATATATTGATGAGTAGGAGGTGAAAAAGCCTCGTTAGTATTAAATATTAAGAGTGTTTGAAACCTCATCCTATTTAATTTAAATGCATTATTTATAGTGGCTCAATTGTGTGTTTTCTTTTAATGTTATGTAAGAGGTTTTAGTTCTTTCTTTTTGTAAGAGGTTTGAAACCTCATATTGATTTTTAAAAGAGAAAAAATGTTTTCGAGAAATATCCAATCAGTGGACGTTGGGTTTCGTCTCTCATCTATTCATTTTATTTCATTTTCATTCATTAATGTGTTTGTCCAGCCCACAGCTACTCTGTAGACTGCCTTTATGTCAAATAAAATGAAATAAAGTAGATTTCTTACCAATCACATGGTTCCGGGTTCAGTCCAACTGCGTGGTATTTTGGACAAATGTCCTCTGCTATAGCCTCGGGCCGACCAAAGCCTTGTCAGTGGATTTGGTAGACGGATACTGAAAAAAACCCGTCGTATATATATATATATATATATATATATATATATATATATATATATAAGATATATATATACATGTGTGTTTGTTTGTGTTTGTCCCTACCAACATCGCTTGACAACCGGTACTGGTTTGTCTACGTCCCCGTATCTAGCGGTTCGGCAAAAGAGACCGATAGAATAAGTACTAGGCTTACAAAGAATAAGTCCTGGGGTTGATTTGCTCCACTAAAGGCGGTGCTCCAGCATGACGGCAGTCAAATAACTGAAGCAAGTAAAAGAATAAAAGAATAAAAGAACATGATTTTGAGTGACTGGAGTACGTTAAAAAATTAGGTGATGAAAACAATACAGCGTAAGTATAGACAGAACAATGATGTGCTTGGTTGTGAAAGCATGTTATAAAAAGAAGAGAATTGAAATAATATTTAGCATTTTAGCAAATAGAGAAGCACTAACCATTACATGAAGTGCTTGATAACATTGTTATGACCAGACTGAGAATAGTGTTTTCTTTATTGGTTGAGGATTGATTAATTAATTTACTATGCTGACCACGTTAACTTATTCATCGGATGTCTATAATATTGTGTCGAAAAAAGCTAAAATGTAAGCAAATAGCTTCTGAATTAAATACTATAGGTTAGCTAAAATATGAGCATTCCTCCAAAAGCATACTTCATGTTGCAGAAAGGATACGGAAAGTTTTCTGTCAATATATCGACTGATTACAAAGAATGCTAGTTGTACGTTCCAAAATATAACATCTAAATTTTAGAAGTCACTAATTAGTGTTTTACTGATATTGCCAACATTATGATACAAATGTACATATATTTAAGTGCAAACGAACAGCGGAGTGTTTCTTCCACATCCCAGCCTGTTTTTTTTTTTTGTTTTTTTTTCTTGTAGTTAAATTTCTCTCAAATCGCACTTTTCTGTTTTAAGAAAGCAATACTTGAATAATATGCTTTTCAGAACGCTCTGGCTGACAGCAAAATACAGAACAAAATGGTTAGAATCTCTTTGAGTATCTGAAAAATAAGGAGCGCTTAGAAAACTAAGCAACAACAGCATTGTCAGCGTACTTCGTCATGACGCAATTGCCATTTGATATGTTTTATCACTTACATCTGTATCAGGAAACAAAACAAGAAAAAAACGGTCTCAAGCCCTTCGACTGAAAGGGTCGGAAACCCCGTTTTCACGGCGTATAAGTGACCGATATGATAAGACCCTGGATGTGATGCCAAGGCATCTCAGAATTGCTTATTTACAGCTGACAGAACTGGAGCACCGTGAAATGTAGTGACCTGCTCAAGAACAAAACGTATTACCTTGTATTGAGAATCGAAATTGTGATGTTACAATCGTAAATGCAACATTGTAAAGGCGAGGTTGCAAGCATTAACCACGTTTCTGTCAGAGAGAAGTATGAAAGTATCGAAACATTTATTTAATGACATCATACTTTCCCAGTATGAAGCGAAATCCAGACAGCGTATTGAATTTCTTCAATCGTCTTCAAGACGCCACCATCGAAATGTGTACACAATGCTTCGCCAGAGATCTCTACTGCCACCAAATCCCATTAGTTTGGTATATTCTCAATTTCATGTTCAGTGCTTTTGCCAAAGTGCTCAAGTGCAGATACATGGCATTTCTCCTTTATTTGAGTGCGGAAGTCCCATGAGGTAATATCTGCTTTGGTCAGTTGTACAGCATGATAACAGGTGATAGCAAATCCTCCCGAAGGTTAAGCAAGAGTAGTAGAGATATTTGGAATGCGTTAATCTGTCGCCAATTTGGTCTACTACTGAAGCCTTAAGATTGTTTCAACCGCCACGATAAATCTTGTGTGTAACATCAAGGTGATCGTAAGATATTCACTTTCACTTAATCTACTTATATGAATTGTGTCTGTTTCTTGCTTTTTTTAAAAAATATTTCTCTGTAGCCAGTCGTCGCGACTATGAATATTCATAGCTTTGGTATGACTTGATAAGCTTTCTCCATACTGGTCGGATTTTCGCTTGCCACTTATTATGATCACTACCTTCCTACTTCATAATCCTTTTGGCAGTATCTTTGAATCTCAGGTTAGAGGCTCCACGATAATTTTTCCCCTTATATAGTTGAGAGTAAAGGAGTTGCCATAGTGTCAATCCTGTGCATGTGTTCCAACTAGCGTAAATTTCTGTCAAGAAGCATTTCCAACATAAGAGGTAGAACTGCACGCCGTACGATCTCTTCATTCCTGATCTTGTCAAAGAGAGCCATATTCATAATTTGTCGCAGCTGTCTCACCGAATGTGCATGTAATTTGTCTACTTCAGCTTTATAGACTATCCAGGTTTCAGCTCCATGCAGCAGGAAAGAATAATTAATCAATATTTGTAATATATATATATATATATATATATATATATATACGTATGTATAAACCAGTGAATATATGTACATATGCATATATATATATATATATATATATATATATATATATATAATATATATATGTGTGTGTGTGTGTGTGTGTGTGTGTGTGTGTGTGTGTGTGTGTGTATGTATGTATGTATGTGTATAGCATGGCATATAAATAATCAATAACATGAGCGTGCATCATGTGGTTCTATAAGCTACAGTCATTTCATTTAGAGTATATTTCCAACAATTTGCAATAAATCAACGGTATAATGAAAGAATATTAAGAAACAAAAGATGTTACTTTATGAACAAGCGGAAAAGATAAAATAAACAAGGAAAACAGCCATAGATTTGAAAGGTAAATTAATTTAAAAGAGAAAATGTTATACTAATACCATAATGGAATTTCTCGATCTAGATTAGCATTATATTCTGTAACCAACGAGGAAGGTCTGTATTCTAGATAAGTCGAAAGTAACATTGAAATCTCTAAATCTCTATCTGTATGCGTATATTTCTGCGCATGCATGCATATCTGTTTGCCTCCAGTGCCAAAAAGTACTATCGCTAAAACGGGTTGAAAGTCGAGTCTGCCGTGCCAAATAGCCAACGTCCAAAAAGGCAGCGCGCAATCAACTCATCATATTTTGTATATTGATAAAGAAAGAAATGCCAAATTGTATCAAGGAAACTAACGTCTGTTGGTCACTGTAGGCACATGTGCAATCGGAGGTGAAGGAAGATTATTATGATTATTGCTATTATTATTTACTTTTTATTTGCATGTTTGTTACACTCACTTACCGTAACCCAGCACCCTAGGGTGAGTGAAGAATGAGAGATGTTACAGTATCTGTAAGCTTAGGATGGAAAAGTGGCATAGGCCAGTAGCGGAATATCATCGTGTAATATAACACAGACATTTAAACTGATTATGATTTGGTAAGGATGTCGGCAGTACTTGTCAGTGCAATCTTTTGGATTACTTTGAGACATCGTTCTCCTGGCATGATATCTAGATGTTTCTGACATCATCTTTTTATCATACCTAGTGTTTCTGATATCCCTTTTCTATCATACCTAGTTATATCATTGCCTTTGCACAGCCTCTAATGCTGGAGATGTACTACGATGTCAGCTGTTCACTACCAGTGAACTCCGTTATTATTATTATTATTATTATTACTATTTTTATTATTATTACTATTATTATTATTGTTGCTGTTGTTATTATTATTATTCAGTAGTTTCATTTTTATAGCGTGCTTTCACTTCACTGCCGAGCGCAGTTCTGTGTGCCTTGGGTATGTGCTGTGGTTTGCTGTGATGCTCTTATGGTTACTGTATTGAAAGTGTTTTACGTAGGATGTGTGCAGTGTCCAGTAGTGCAATATTCTGTATGCTATATATATTTGTAAGTCCTTATTATTATTATTATTATTATTATTATTATTATTATTATTATTATTATTGTAAATTATTTCTCTTTATCACAGGTTTTCTTGGAGCTGCTGCAGTATGGCATGCCTAGCGGGCTTGCTATCAGCACCCTGCGGTACCATGCTATTCGCTCTTTTCAGCTATCTAATATTTCTTTGATTATTCTGGTCGGCCCAAGGAGGCAAACCTTTTGTAACAGTCCAACTGGGCACTCACTCCCGATCTCCCCTTCTTCCTAGCTCTTTTGTGTGACACCTCTGTCGGCATTCGCCATGATAGATCGCTAGCCACTACACATTCTTTATTTTCTCTCTTTGTTTCTTTCTGTGTTCCTTTCTGTGGAAGAGCGTAGACTCGAAACGTTAAAGACTTCTTCACTTAAAGAGCGTTAAACTAATACATCTGTTTGTTCTCTACACCACCTGTCTTCGTCTTTTTTTTAATGTGAATTCTCCCTATATGTACATATATTTATGTAAACATAAATATTTAAGCATGTCCTAACAACGATAACATTGTCTTTCCATTTCTGATGATCATTAGAACATCAAATCTGAATGAATTTATCTCATGACGATAAAGTTACTATATAAAACACCCACACGTTTTAGAGTTAATATTATTAGTTTGGTAACAAGACGACAAAATATTCAACACACCCCCGCAAATTAAAGCAACGACACAAACAACTACTTCCACAAATCAAACAAAATATGCAAAAACAACGCATTTAAAAAACAAAAAACTAAACAAGCATCAAGGATAGGAATATTAATAGAAATGCTTAGCGTTACGGTTGTGTGAGTATAACGACGAATCGATTATTTATAAACTGGTGCTTAATGTAGCGACATGTCTATAATGTAATGGAACTGAACGTTATAGTTACAACAGATTTAAACAATCAGGTGTGTTGTGGGGGGCGACTAAACATTGTACACACAGGTATTGGTAAAGAATTCATAGCGATCGATTGGTTTTTAGAGTACAGTTAGTAATAGCGATATGTATGCATAGAATGCAACATGGAATCATGCAATCGAAGTGGAATGGCGTCTGATCATGTTTTCTATATTTTAAGTAATGTGTCTACTTAGCCGGGTAAACACACACACACGCACACACATACACACACACACACACGCACACACACACACACGTACACACACACACACACACTCGTACACATACATACAGATAGATAGATATGCATATATGTATGCATGTGTGTATATATGTATGTATATAGAACAGGTGTATAAATAGATATATATACATATGTATATATGTCTGTATATATATCTTTGTATATATGGATATGGATTTATATATGTATATATGTATGTATATGTATATATGTATGTATATGTATATATGTGTATATATGCATGTATAATGTATATGTATATATATATATATATATATACGTATATATGCACGCGTTTATAAGCAGCCTGCTTACCAAACACATGGCACCTTGGGCAAGTGTCTTCTACTATAGCCTCGGGCCGACTAAATGCTTGTGAGTGGATTTGGTAGACGGAAACTGAAAGAAGCTCGTCGTATATATGTATATATATATGTATGTATGTGTGTGTATATGTTTGTGTGTCTGTGTTTGTCCCCCCCACCCTCGCTTGACAACCGATGGTGGTGTGTTTATGTCTCCGTAACTTAGAGGTTCGGCAAAACAGACCGATAGAATACGTACTAGGCTTACAAAGAATAAGTCCTAGGGTCGATTTGCTCGACTAAAAGGTGGTGCTCCAGCATGGCCGCAGTCAAATGACTGAAACAAGTAAAAGAGTAAAAGAGCATATATGTATACATGTATGTATATGTATGTATATGTATGTATACATGTATGTATATGTATATATGTATGTCTGTATGTATGGCTTACTCCAAGTTGGAGACGAACACCGACGTTTCATGTGGCGGACCCTGATAATTAAGGAATTTCTTTCCAAAATTGAAACTAATGGTAGCCTTAAACCCTAAATGAAGAATTTTTACCCACCGATTTGGTGTTGAGCACTCATTATCATTGTTCGATATTAAGGCACACACACACATACACACACACACATACACGCACAAACACATACTGACACACACATCTGTGGGCAATGTATATATGTAAAGATATATATATATATATATATTTATATATATATATGGATCATTGTATACGTAGATAAAGTCAAACATCTTTGTGCGTGTTTGTGTGCGTGGGGGGAGCCTCTGTTCACGTCTGTGAAAGTATGTTGTGCTCAGTCGTCAAGATGTTGCATTCGCAATCGCAAGTTTCAGTCTCGATTCCCCGATTGTCGCTAAATCCTGCTCTAAACTGGAGCACTTCATTGCATGATGTTGCAATCTACTCAACTATGAACAACTAATCTTGCTTCCCTGAAGAGGGAATGCTGGTCATCACACCTTCCCAGTGGGCCGGTATCATTCTCAAGCTACAAAAGTAAAAAAGAGAAGCGCATCGTGGCAAGCGGTGTTTAACAGAATCACTATACAATACAGTGATCTATATATACATCTATGCGTGTATGCGTGTGTTTTGTGTGTGTGTGTGTGTGTGTGTTTGTGTGTGAGAGAATACGACGGGTTTCTTTCATGTTCCCCTCAACAAAATTAGCCATATATATATAATTACATACATATATATATGTGTGTGTGTATATATATATATATATATATATATATATACACCACCTGTCCTTGTCTGTTGTTTTTTTTTTGTAAATTCTCCTGTATATATATATATATATATATATATATATATATATATATATATATATATATATATATATATATATATATATATATATATATATATATATATATATATATATATATATATATATATATATATATATGTATATATATGTATATACACACACACACACACACATATAGATGGATAGATAGATAGATAGATAGATAGATAGATAGATAGATAGATAGATAGATAGGGCGGCGAGCTGGCGGATTCGTTAGCACGCCGGGCGAAATGCTTGGTGCTACTTCGTCTGCCGTTACGTTCTGAGTTCAAATTCCGCCGAGGTCGACTTTACCTTTCATCATTTACGGGTCGCTTAAATAAGTACCAGTTACCTACTGGGTCGATGTTATCGACTTTATCCCTTTGTTTCTCCCCTGTATGTGTAGCCCCCTGTGGGCAATGAAGGAATATATATTTATATATATATATATATATATATATATGGGAGAATATACAAAAAATAACAACAGACGAGGACAGGTGGTGTAAATAACAAAAGTATATATTAGTATGACGCTCGGGAATACGGAAAGTCTTTGACGTTTCGAGCTACGCTCTTCAACAGAAAGAATACGGAGACAAGGAGAAAAACACGGAGAAAAAAAATTGAATAGTGTTCAGTCAACGGTCAATCATAATAATGGCCGATCATAACAATGACTGACCGGAAGTTAGAAATTCTTATTTCAGGAGAGCTAATAAAGGGGGAGATAACAAACGGTGATCGGGAACGAGGGGCTGTGTGTGGGAGGTAGACTGCTGGTGATCTTGACGTATGTAGTGTGAAAATGGGGGAAGGGAGAAAGGAAGAAAGTAGTTGGTCAGTTGTAGTGTGTGCGTGGTGTGATGCGAGGGTATTGGTGTGGTGTGCGTGGTGTGATGCAAGGGTATTGGTGTGGTGTGATGTGAGGGTGTTGGGAGGTGGGGAAGACATGGGTGGAGTGTGGGGTAGAGGTAGGGGTATGTGGGTAGGGTGGGGTATGTGGGTAGGGGTGGGTGGTGGGTGTAAGGAATTGGATGGGGTGGAGTGGGAAGGTAGAGTAGGAGTGAGTTGGGGTGTGGTGGGATGAGCTTATGAGGGGGTGTTGACGAGGAGGGAGAAGGGGAAGGTGGATGTAAGAGAGGGGGAAGATGGGTATGGGAGGGGAGAGGAAGAGAGGAGAGATGGTGGGTATAAGAGAGGGAAGGGGGATTGAGAGAGGGGGAAGGTGGGTATGGGGGGAGAAAGAGGGGAAGGTGGGTATGGGGGAGAAAGAGAGGAAGAGAAAGAGAGGAAGAGAAAGAGAGTGAGAGAGAGGGAAGAGGGGTATGGGGGGGGAAGAAGAAAGGAAGAGAAAGAGAGTGAGAGAGAGGGGAAGAGAGTGAGAGAGTAAGGGTGAGAGAGTAAGGGTGAGAGAGTAAGAGAGTAAGAGTGTAGAGAGTAGGAGAGTAAGAGTGTAGAGAGTAAGAGTGAGAGAGGGGGGAGTACGGGAGAGGGGGGAGGGGGGAGTACGAGAGAAGAGAGTGAGAGAGAGTGAGAGAGAGTAAGAGAGAGGAGAGAAAGAGTAGGGGTGAAGAGAAGTGGGAGTGGAGACAAGTATGAAGAGAGGTACAAAGAAGTAGGAGTCGGAGCAGGAGGTGGGGGAGGGGAGAGATGGGTGGTAGGAGGGAGGGTGGGGGAGAGAGACAGGAGGAGGGGATTAGATGAAGAGTGGAGGGGAGTTGAGCCCATGTGGCGCAAAGGAGCGAAGATAGAAGATTAACCCCTGTTCACGGCGCAAACGGGAGTCCGGATGGCCCCTGTGCATGGACAATCCAAACACCGACAGGTGTTGCCGCAAGGAGTGGCCGGCAGAACGGAAGTGGCGTGACACCGGGGTGTCATTGCCGACGTTGATATCTCGGAGGTGTTCCGCGAATCGGTCGGCCAGGCGCCGCCCCGTTTGTCCGATGTACAGGGATTGGCAGAGAGAGCAGGAGAGGCAATATATGATGTTGGTAGACGTGCAGGTGAAGGAGTCGGTGATGCGATAGGGTCGGTGATGGGTGCTGGTGAGGAGGGTGGTGTTGGAGAGGTAAGGGCAAGTGCGGCAGCGTGGACGGGAGCAGGGGAAAGAGCCAGGTTGGGAGGTTGGGTTGGGGAAGAAGCTGTGGACCAAGAGGTCCCGTAGGTTGTGGGCTCGTTTGAAGGAGGGGAGGGGTCGATTAGGGAAGATGTGGGAGGTGGAGGGGTCGGACTGGAGGCGCCGAAAAGCTCGGAGAATGGAGCGTTGGAGGGGTAGGGTGGTGGGATGGTAGGTGAGGGGAAAAGGGAGGCGGGAAACGGCAGGGCGGGTTCGGGGGGAGAGAGCAGATGCACGGTCCACAGAACGTGCTCTGGCAAGGGCGGTGTGGATGGTGGTGGGTGGATATCCACGCAGGCTAAAGTGGTGAGCCATGAGTTGAGACTGAGTCTCAAAGTCATGGCTGTCGCTACAAAGTCTGCGTAGACGGAGGAATTGGGAATAGTGGATGGAAAGTTTTGTGTGTCTAGGGTGGGAGGAGGAGAAGTTGAGATAGGAGTGTGAGTCTGTGTGTTTGTAGTGGATGGAGGTGCTAAGGGCGGAGTGGAGGATGCTGACCGAAATGTCGAGAAAGGGGACAGAGGTGTCAGAGACAGTACAGGAGAAGTGGAGGGCAGGATGGAAAGATTGAACGAAAGAGAGGAACGAGTCAAGATGTTCGCGGGAGAGAGAGGTGGCACCGATACAGTCGTCGATATACCGACCGTATAGTTCGGGAGTGGGACCAGTGAAACTGGAGAATATTTGGGCCTCAACATAACCAACGAAGAGGTTCGCGTAGTTGGGGCCCATTCTCGTCCCCATGGCCACTCCCGATTACTGCTGGTAGATATCTCCCGCGAACGAGAAGCAGTTGAGAGATAGGACAAGTTCGGCCAGACGAATGAGTGTGGAGGTGTCGGGTTGTGGGTTGGGGCGTTGGTCTAGAAAAAACTTCAGGGCACACAGCCCCTCGTCGTGGGGGATCACTGTATAGAGGCTCTGGATGTCTAGAGTGAAGAGAAGCTTAGAAGGGCCGGGAGGGAAAGAGAAAGAGTTGAATAGACGAAGCGCGTGGTTAGTGTCATGAATGTGGGAAGGGAGAGAAGCCACTAGGGGGGCGAGGACCCGGTCTAGGTATTTTGAGATAAGCTCGGTGGGGCAGTTGCAGGCGGAGACGATGGGGCGGCCAGGGTTGTTCGGTTTATGGATCTTGGGGAGGAAGTAAATGGTGGGGGTGCGTGGGGTGCGAACAATAAGGTTGGAGGCGGTGGCGGGGAGATGGGAGGAGAGGATGAGGTCATGGATAGTGGAGGACACAGTCTGTTGGTAGCTGGGCGTGGGGTCGGAGGGCAGAGGGCGGTAGAATGAGGTATCTCGAAGTTGACGGAGAGCTTCGGCCTCGTAGAGGTCCGCGCGCCATACTACCACGGCTCCACCCTTATCAGCCGGTTTTATGATGATGTCCGTGCGGCGTCGGAGGGATCGAAGGGCCGAGAGTTCGGCTGGGGAGATGTTGAGTCGAGATGGACGCCTGGAAAAGTTAAACCGGCCCACAGCGCGTTGGCAGGCGCCCGCGAAAAGATCAACTGCCTGGAACTGGCCAGGAGCAGGCGTCCACTGGGATGGTCGTCGGCCCAGGTCAGTGAAGCAGTCCTCGTTGGGTGCGGGTGGTGTGTTATGGAAAAGCGCACCCAACCTAATAGAAAGTATCTCTCTATCTATCTACATATATGTATGTGCATATATATATATGTGTGTGTATATGTAATATATATATATATATATATATATATATATATATATATATATATATTACATATACACACACATATATATATATGCACATACATATATGTAGATAGATAGAGAGATACTTTCTATGTATGTGGACACTACCTGACGCTTCACCCTTGTGAATGTATAATTAGCTGATGGTGGTGGCAGTCATCTCAGTTATACAGGCAGCCACTCTTACAGGGTATGCTGACGATACAAACGTAGTACAAGCAGTCAAGTATCCTCTCGAGTCTAATCATCTACCGAAAGTAGTTGGTGCCATACGCAAATGTGCTGAAGAAAGCAACATGCAATTTGATGCATGTTGTTTTCTTCGACCCGTTTGTTTCTGCTGATGCTAACACAAGGGAACAATAAAAGTTTGGATGGAAAGAAATTGCAACACCAGAGTCAAACACAAGGTGGCTGTGTGGTCGTAAGTTTACCTCACATCCACATGACTCTGGGTTCAGTCTCATTGCGTGGCACCTGGGGCAAGTGCCTTTTATCACTGCCTGGGAACGGCCAAACCCTTGTAAGTGGATTTGTTAGACGGAAACTTAAAGAACCCCGTGGAAATGTGTGTGTGTGTGTGTGTGTGTGTTTGTATGTGTATGTGTGTGTGTGTGTGTGTGTATGTGCATTTATATTTGTGTGTGCCTTTGTGTGTGTCTATGTCCCCCACCCCAGCTTGACAATTGGAATCGGAGTGTTGACGTCCCCGAAACTTAGTGGTTCTGCAAAAAAGACCGATAGAATAAGTACTTCGCTCAAAAAAAAAAATTGAAGGCGGTGGTTCAACATGGCCGCAGTCTAATGTCAAAAGAAAGTAATAAAAAAATAGACAAAGAAAAAAGAAATGTCACCAATATGGTGGCAATACACAGGCGAATAGCCAGATGGATTCTGAGGACGTTGAGGATAAGAAAGTAAGAAATTTGCCTGGTCCTACGAAGGACATTTATCTTCAGCTTCCTGGATTACTGCTCTCAAGTCTGGTCCCCGCAAAAATTTTAGCTAATAGCGGAACTCGAGGAAGTTCATTCATGCTATACCAAGAAGACTGTAAAATGAACGCTTGATCAACTGAGTTTGTGCTCCCTAGAGCGCAGGTGTGAGAAATGTGCAGTAATACATGCGTGAAAGATCCCGGGAGTTTCGCACTAAAGTTTGACATCGAGTGTTATTCCAGACCCTAAACTGGATGCCACCCATCCTGTTTATAGTAATGACCATGTACTGAACTAGCTTGGGTTTCAAAGACCGGCATCTATTGGGTTGTCCGGAAAGTTCGTGCCTATTTTAAAGGAAAGAGAAAGGTCAATAAATAATTGCCATTACATTTTTAATGAGCCATATATGAAGCATTTTGTTGCACAATGCGCCTCCATCTTTCCTTTAACTTGAAAATACCCTCTTCCCAGAATTGAGGTGGTTTTATGGCAAATAGGTCGAAAGGTAAGCTACTATAAATCGGCACTAGTTGCATATATTTAGTACACACACACACACACACACACACACACACACACACACACACACACACACACACACACACACACACACAGATAGCTCGATAGAATCATAGACAGACTGATGCATGTGTGTATGTATATATATATATATATATATATATATATATATCAGTCTGTCTATGATTCTATCGTGCTATCTGTATGTATGAGTGTGTGTGTGTGTATGTGTGTGTGTGTGTGTGTGTGTGTGTGTGTGTGTGTGTGTGTGTGTGTGTGTGTACTAGATATATGCAACTAGTTTCAGTTACATGTTTAAGGGAAATATGGTTTATTCGCTTCGGTGCATTTGTGTATTTGGTGGCTTCGACATTTGGTGTAAAACGTCAGAGTTGTTCGTCTTTAACCCTTTCGATGTCGATAAGATAAGCACCTAATAAAGCAAGTAAAGCGCTCGACGTGATCAAATTCATTTCGCAACTCAGTGTTACTGGTATTCGGCATATATATGAAAGAATTATTAATTAATCTTCACGTTTTCTAATTAATAAAAGCTCAGGAAAATTTCGATTCACTTACTCAGATGATAAAACACAGGAATTGTCTTAAAGTATGTACATATATAGGTTGAGTAATACACAGCCTATACGTGTACATATACATATATACATACATTCATACATCCATACATCCATACACACATACATACATTCATACATATATAATTATCAAGATATTGGTGTAATAATGCTGGGGAAGTATATTATATTGAGCTATGAAAACTAGTAATTTTTATATGCAGTTGTTCGCTTCATCCACACACACACACACACATATATATATATATATATATATATATATATATGCTTGTATATACGTATATACATATATGTAGATATACACACACATATATTTGTACATATAAGCACATATATATATGTATGCATGCATATATATATATATATATATATATATATATATATATATATATATATATATATATGTTTGTGTGTCTGTGTTTGTCCCCCCCACCATCGCTTGAAGACCGATGTTGGTGTGTTTACGTCTCCGTAAACTAGCGGTTCGGAAAAAAAGACCGATAGAATAAGTACTAGGCTGGGGTTGATTTGTTCGACTAAAGGCGGTCCTCCAGCATGGTCGCAGTTAAATGACTGAAACAAGTAACAGAATAAAAGAATATATACATACAGGATGCGTTGCGCAAATAGTTTAATTTTATATCTTTAATTTGGCGCATGCGCATGTTTGTTTTTGATTTTATCGACTAAACAGTACAGTTTGGTCAGTTGGACACCGTCTGTGAGATAAACAGCACCATGACGCAGTTTACTATGCCATAAATTTGGAAACGATATGCTGTACTGCTAGGAGTGATCACTAGTGATGGCGACGTCCTGCCTTCTTTCTTTTTTCCACACGGCTTCAGATTCAACATGGAGGCCTACATCAGGTGACTGGCGGAAATAGTGCTGCTCTGGCTCGAGAGGGTAACTTCTGGAACACCCTGTGTCTGGTAACACGACTCTGTACCACGCCACACAAGCAGGAGAAACCAGTCATGGCTGTCAGACAATTTCTGCGACCACATCACCCCTAACATCTGGCCGCCTAACGCCACAGATTGCAACCCCCTTGCATAATAATGAAGGGGGTTGTAGTCTGGGGAGTTAGCCGGCCAGATGTTAGGGATGATGTGGTCGCAGAAATTGAAGCAGAGACCAGCAATACTCATTGTAACATCAAAGATGAACTGAAGGCAAGTATTATGGTAGCATTCACCAATTTAAACAAGAGGACCTTAAGAAGCCTTGCAGGAGGTTCCGAAGTCGTTTGGAGGTCGTGGTTGAAGGCAATGGCGATTTTATTGAATAAATTTACTCTTTACTATTTCAAAATATTTTTATGTAATTTTGACAAATACATCTGCTAAAATGAGATGTCTGCTACTTTCATTTTTGTGTAATTTAGACGACAGTTTATTCACCGCACCTTCTCTCTCTCCCTCTCTGTCTCCTTCTCTCTCTCTCCTTCTCTCTCTCTCTCTCCTTCTCTCCCTCTCTCTATGTGTGTGTATGTGTCCTATTATGTGGATAGATTGAAAGAAACAAGAAAAGATATATAAAGACATAAAGATCATTATAATATACCTATGTACGTATATAATGCTTACAGAGGCACACATACACAAATGTATAACACAATTATATCTATCCATTCCATCTCTCTTCGTCTCCCTCTCCCTCTCTCTCACTCTCTGTATATATATATATATATATATATATATATATATATATATATATATATATATATATTCGTGTGTGTACGTATGCATACACGCATACACATATACACGTATCTGTTGTACACTACACTGTTTCATGATAATTCCAAATATAAAGTCTTTCGAATTAATATACAATTTAGCATCGCCGTCAAAATGAAGCCCCCTCTCCCTTTCTCATTTCCCAATTTATTTATGCATACTCATACACACACGTACGCACACACACACACGAACACACACATCCGCGCACGCACGTTTAGGTAGAGTTATAAATATTAGCATGCATAAGTATAGTACTAGGTGTTCTGTAAACGGGTAGGTAGCATGGTGCGTTGGCGAAATTATGTACGGTGTCATGAGCATCAGGGAAGTGAAATGAACTGCTATATTAAAAGCGATATGTGCACTGGGTTTTCTCTGTACTTATCATCGTTAATCTAAATGCTTTTGCCTGGCACATACAGATATAGCTCTGCCTTAGTACGACAACAACGCAAGCTTATTGAAATGGAAAAATAACATTGCTTTCTTTGGGTGGAGGTACAAAAATGTGCGATTACAAAAGAAGTAACGTGTACATAATATACATATGTATACATACATATATACATATACATACATATATATACATATATATATATATATATATATATATATATATATATATATATACAAACATATACATTTTTGCATGTACGTGTATATATACATTTGCATTGTTATGAGTATACATATAATATGATACATATATACACAGAAATGTATCATAGGTATATATATATAGAAACGATTCTACATTCGCACCTATTCCCACAGATATATGTACCTGATTTTTGTGGTTGTATATGTGTATGTCCGGTTGTGTGTGCATGCGTGTGTGTGTTTGTGTATGTAGTTATATGCGTATACATTCGTATGTATTCTGACATGTTCACATATAAATATATACATATATATATATATATGTGAGTGTGTGTGTGTTTGTGTATGTGTGTGTATGCATGTATATATGCATATTGATATATATATATATATATATATATATATATTTATATGTATGCATGTACATATATATGTTCATATATATATATGCATATATATATGTATATATATATATATATATATATATATATATATATATATATGTATATATATATATATATATGAAATTCTGCGTCCGTCTGCTATATATGTGACATTGTAAAAACGAAAACTGTTCCAATTTTAACAATTCCTATTAAGGATATATTTTTGTTTAAAAAAGAAAGAAGAAAAGAAAGAAAGGAAGCAGCAAACTTGTATTTGCTTATTGCTACTTTGTATTCTCTTTGCAACAATAATTCCAAATATGCTTTGATGTCTGAATACTTTACTCGTCTGATTGATATTTGCTACATCCAAGTCACCGACTTCAATAAGCAGCGATTGGTTTATATATGTATATATATATATATATATATATATATATATATATATATATATATATATATATATATATATATATATATATATATATATATATATATATATATATATATATATATATATATACATATATATATATATATATACATATATATATATATATATATATATATATATATATATATATATATATATATACATATATATATATATATCTGTAAACATATACACACATATATATATCATATATCAGATATATATACCTCATATAATATGATATGATATATATATATATATATATATATATGTATGTATATGCATGTATATATATACATACGTACGTACATGTGTGTTTGTATGTGTGTGTGTGTATGTGTGCGTGTGTGCGCGCGCGCATATATATATATATATATATATATATATATATATATATATATATATATATATATATATTCTTTGATCATTCATGCAAACAAACATGATAAGGACAACGGCAAGTAATGTGTTGTCTGTTTTAGATTAGCGGTAAAAGTTTGAAATATAATCGTGAACGTAGGCTTGGCTCAGCGGTTAAGACGTTAGCCTTGCAATTATGAGGTGTGTGGATCGTTTCTGATATTCGGTACCTTCTTTTTGGATCACTTTTGCATTGAGTACCCGCTTTTTTGAATCGTTATGAAGAAAATGGGGATAGATGAAATTTGATAGGCTTCTTACATGTTGTGTAGTGCGGATTTAAGCAACAATTTATAGTAAATTTATTACTGTCTCTGGTCTTAGGCGTTATGCTGTGAGTAACCCGGATACCCTGGCGTATAAGCTGAAAGGACCATAGCAGTCATCCCGTTCTTTTTTAGGGTTTACAGATGAGTGAAATGGAGCAACATGAAATGAAGTGTGTTGCTGAGGGACACAACGCCCCAACAAGAAAGACAATGTCGACGTCAGCGAAATTTGAACCCGGAACCTGAAAGCGGACGCAATACTGCTAATCATTCTGGCTGGTGTGCTAACGATTCTGCCAGCTTACCACCTTTAATAATAATAATAATAATAATAATAATAATAATAATAATAATAATAATAATAATAATAACAACAACTGAAGAGGTAACCCAGACACTGCAAAGACTAAGCAACTGGAAGGCACCTGGACACGACAAGATCCCCAATTTCTGGTTAAAACACCTGCCAGCAATGCATAAAAAGCTGGCAGAAAACTTTAACAACATACTCGCAGATCCAGAGACAATGCCTGAATGGCTCACAAAAGGGAAAACCATCTTAATCCCCAAATCCACGGAAACGGAGAAACCACAAAACTATAGACCTATAACCTGTCTCCCTACGATCTACAAAGCCTTTACTGCAATAATATCGCAGAGATTGAGTAAACACCTGGAAAATAACAACCTGTTTCCAGAAGAGCAGAAGGGATGCTGCAAGGGCTCATACGGCTGGAAAGATCAATTATTGATCAATAAAGCCATAACTGAAGACAGCCGCAGAAAGAAGAAAGGCCTCAGTATGGCCTGGGTGGACTACCAAAAGGCTTTCGACAGTGTTCCCCACACGTGGATTCTGGAAACACTAGCCATAAACAAGGTGGCACCAATTATCATAAAATACATAGAGCACTCAATGAACAAATGGCAGGCAGTGCTACAGCTCCAAACAAAAGAGGGACTTGTGAAAACGAAAGCCATCCCCATTAGAAGAGGAATATTCCAGGGAGACACGCTCTCTCCACTCCTGTTCTGCCTGGCACTCACACCTTTAACCGAATTGCTAAATAGAACTGGATGCGGTTACAAATGCTATGGAAAAACAGTCAGCCACCTTCTATATATGGATGATCTAAAATTATATGCTAAAAACGACAAAGAGCTAGAAACACTACTACAGACAGTACACGGCTTTACCAAGGAAATAGACATGAAATTCGGATTAGAAAAATGTGCCAAAGCAACCCTGAAAAGAGGAAAATTAGTTAAAAGTAGCAATATAACACTAGATAAAGCCAATGAAATAAGAGAACTAGACGAAAGCCAACCATATAAGTATTTAGGAGTCAATGAACTAGATAGGATACAACATACACAAATGAAAGAAAAAATAAAGAAAGAGTACTATAGACGAGTTAGATCAATGCTAAAAACAGAGCTCAATGCTAAAAACAAGATAATGGGTATCAACACTTTAGCTGTCCCAGTTATAAGCTACAGCTACAACATCCTTAACTGGACACTAAACGAACTATGTAAAATAGACAGGAAAACAAGAAAAGTAATGACAGGATATAGGATGCACCACCCAAAATCTGACATAGAAAGGCTATATATACAACGCACAGAAGGTGGCAGGGGTCTTATACAGCTAGAAAACTATTATAAAATAACCACAATAGGACTGCAAAAATACCTACTCCAGAAGCAAGGGAAGCTAATACAAATAGCCACAAAACACGAGCAAAACAAAAAACTGTTTTCAGTATTTAAGGAAGCTGACAAATACAAACAAGAAATCAATCTACCTAACAAATACGAAGAAGAAGAAGAAGAAGAAGAAACAACAAAAGCTATAAAACAAATGAAATCCAAACTAAAGCTAGAACAACAACGGACCATGATAAAACGATGGCAAGAAAAGCCCCTACATGGTAAATACTGGGCTAAACTAAATGCGAAAGAAATAGACAGAGAAAAATCCCAGCAATGGCTGAGAAGCTCAGGACTCAAAGCAGAGACTGAAGGATTTTTAATTGCTGCACAAGACCAGAGCCTCCCCACCAGAAATTACCAAAAACACATAATGAAAAGAAATATAACAAGTAACTGTAGAATATGTGGAGATCGACAAGAAACAATAAATCATATTATCTCTGGCTGCCCAGTCCTGGCTAAGAAGGAATATATTCACAGACACGACAGAGCTGGGACCTATATACACTGGAAGCTATGCCAACACTATGGAAAAACAACAGAAAAAAGATGGTATAAACACACGCTAGAAAAGGTCACAGAAAACGAGAAAGCAACCATACTCTGGGATATGCCAATACACACAGATAGAGAAATTAAGGCAAATAGACCAGATATAGTTGTCAAAGATCATGAAGGAAAAAAATGCTTTCTAATTGATGTATCAATACCAGCAGATGACAACGTTTCTCTAAAAGAAATGGAAAAACTTTCAAAATACAAAGACCTGGAAATAGAGATAACTCGAATGTGGAGTCTAAAAACAGAAACAATTCCTATCATAGTAGGTGCCTTAGGTATAATTAAAAAATACTCAGACAAATACATAACAAAAATACCAGGACTTACAAATATATGTAACATACAGAAAATTGCACTACTGGGTACTGCACACATTCTACGCAAAACACTTTCAATACAGTAAACATAAAAGCACCACAGCAAACCACAGCACATACCCAAGGCGCACAGAGCTGCGCTCGGTAGTGAAGTGAAAGCACGTTATAAAAATAAAACTACTGAACAATAATAATAATAATAATAATAATAATAATAATAATAATAATAATAATAATAATAATAATAATAACAACAACAATCTTTTTTACTCTAGGCACAAGACCCGAAATTTGGGGGAGTGGGCCAGACGATTAGACGACCCCAGTACGCAACTAGTACTTAATTTATCGACCCCCTAAAGAATGAAAGTCAAAGTCGACCTCGGTGGAATTTGAAATCAGAACATAGAGACAGACGAAATACCGTTAAGCATTTCGCCCGGTGTGCTAACGATTCTGCCAGCTTACATGTAATAATAATAATAATAATAATAATAATAATAATAATAATAATAATAATAATAATAATAATAATAATAATAATAATAATAATAATAACAATAATACCCGCACAGCGATCGTAAACACACGTGTTACATCAAAATCAGACCGTCTTCGAACCCCAAAACACCATGTACAAAAAAATTACAAACATATTAAATAACACCGGTATTATTTCACCCAAAAATAACAACCGAGAAGTACGTACTGTAAGCTTGTTAAGAAAAAAGTACGAACATATGAACGTGCAAAACAATCTGACAACAGAAATAAACGAACCGGTACCCTACGAAAACGACGACCGTCAAAATAAAGGGCCGGACGTTGTTCCTCATGTCCCGCAAACAAAACCAAAACGGCATAAATGGACACGTGAGGAACACATTTCGATCCTACACGCCTATTTCACAGCAGTACTCTACCCAAAAAACGAAAACGCAACCACACATACATATAAAACATGGAAGAAAAATAATGTAAATATAGACCTCGATAAAACAATGAACCCTAACAAACTAGCTAACATAAGAAGATATATTCTAAAAGCAAAACAAATATCAGAAATAGAAATAGAACAATTGAAAGAAAAAATACATCAGGAAAATCTAGATAGTAGTCACACAGCAATGCCAAATAATAATATAAACACTGAGATAGCAAAACACGAGGACAAACGTAACATTCCCGGCAAAAACGAAGTAAACAAAAAACAACAAACCCAGACCGTAGAGATGTATAATAGTGTACAAAAAGCACCAATCCAGAACACCACAGACAAACATATGAATGAAAAGGAAGGCAAAACAAATATAAAGCCTGGAAATAACGAAGGGAAACCTAATAATTACGATACTATGAAAATGAAAATAACCGAAGAACTGAAAACCACAGATCTTAGAATGGACCACAGATTATATCTCCCAAAAATCAAAATAGACAATAAAACAACATCAATAGCATAAACCTGGCCGTCACGGAACTAACAACCACAGAAACAACAGGCAATATCACTGAGCTAAATGACATGATATATGCGGCAGCCACTGCAGCCACAAAAGAAGCAGGATACTCACTCAAACCCATCCGAACAGGAGTTCTACCACCCAAACAGACATTGTGGATAAATAACATCCAGAACAAAATTAAAAAAAAGAGAAAAGATTTATCGATTCTCAACGAAATTAGTAAACAATCAACACTACTAAGTAACAAGAAGAAAACAAAAATACTGTACAAATACAGCATTACAAAAAAAGACTTACCTGAGGCAACAGAAAAAGACTTACCCGAGGCAACAGAAAAACTAAAGCAAGACATCCTTGCCAAAGCACAGAGGATCCGCCGGTATGAGAAACGCCAACGTTTCTTTGAACAAAACAAACAGTTCAAATCCAACCCCAAAAGACTCTACCAAGAACTGGGTAAAAATAAAATAGACATTACTTCAGCACCAACAGCAGAAGAACTAGAGAAATTCTGGAAACAAATATGGTCGGTGAAGCAACCCCAAAAAAGGACCATTAAAACAACGAACTTAGCACCTGAGCAACTCTGGGCCCCTATAACAACTGAAGAGGTCACCCAGACACTGCAAAGACTAAGCAACTGGAAGGCACCTGGACACGACAAGATCCCCAATTTCTGGTTAAAACACCTGCCAGCAATGCATAAAAACCTGGCAGAAAACTTTGACAACATAATAGCAGATCCAGAGACAATGCCTGAATGGCTCACAAAAGGGAAAACCATCTTAATCCCCAAATCCACGGAAACGGAGAAACCACAAAACTATAGACCTATAACCTGTCTCCCTACGATCTACAAAGCCTTTACTGCAATAATATCGCAGAGATTGAGTAAACACCTGGAAAATAACAACCTGTTTCCAGAAGAGCAGAAGGGATGCTGCAAGGGCTCATACGGCTGGAAAGATCAATTATTGATCAATAAAGCCATAACTGAAGACAGCCGCAGAAAGAAGAAAGGCCTCAGTATGGCCTGGGTGGACTACCAAAAGGCTTTCGACAGTGTTCCCCACACGTGGATTCTGGAAACACTAGCCATAAACAAGGTGGCACCAATTATCATAAAATACATAGAGCACTCAATGAACAAATGGCAGACAGTGCTACAGCTCCAAACAAAAGAGGGACTTGTGAAAACGAAAGCCATCCCCATTAGAAGAGGAATATTCCAGGGAGACACGCTCTCTCCACTCCTGTTCTGCCTGGCACTCACACCTTTAACAGAATTGCTAAATAGAACTGGATGCGGTTACAAATGCTATGGAAAAACAGTCAGCCACCTTCTATATATGGATGACCTAAAATTATATGCAAAAAACGACAAAGAGCTAGAAACACTACTACAGGCAGTACTCGGCTTTACCAAGGAAATAGAAATGAAATTCGGATTAGAAAAATGTGCCAAAGCACCCCTGAAAAGAGGAAAATTAGTTAAAAGTAGCAATATAACACTAGATAAAGCCAATGAAATAAGAGAACTAGACGAAAGCCAACCATATAAGTATTTAGGAGTCAATGAACTAGATAGGATACAACATACACAAACGAAAGAAAAAATAAAGAAAGAGTACTATAGACGAGTTAGATCAATACTAAAAACAGAGCTCAATGCTAAAAACAAGATAATGGGTATCAACACTTTAGCTGTCCCAGTTATAAGCTACAGCTACAACATCCTTAACTGGACACTAAACGAACTATGTAAAATAGACAGGAAAACAAGAAAAATAATGACAGGATATAGGATGCACCACCCAAAATCTGACATAGAAAGGCTATATATACAACGCACAGAAGGTGGCAGGGGTCTTATACAGCTAGAAAACTATTATAAAATAACCACTATAGGACTGCAAAAATACCTACTCCAGAAGCAAGGGAAACTAATACAAATAGCCACAAAACACGAGCAAAACAAAAAACTGTTTTCAGTATTTAATGAAGCTGACAAATACAAACAAGAAATCAATCTACCTAACAAATACGAAGAAGAAGAAGAAGAAACAACAAAAGCTATAAAACAAATGAAATCCAAACTAAAACTAGAACAGCAACGGACCATGATAAAACGATGGTAAGAAAAGCCCCTACATGGTAAATACTGGGCTAAACTAAATGCGAAAGAAATAGACAGAGAAAAATCCCAGCAATGGCTGAGAAGCTCAGGACTCAAAGCAGAGACTGAAGGATTTTTAATTGCTGCACAAGACCAAAGCCTCCCCACCAGAAATTACCAAAAACACATAATGAAAAGAAATATAACAAGTAACTGTTGAATATGTGGAGATCGACAAGAAACAATAAATCATATTATCTCTGGCTGCCCAGTCCTGGCTAAGAAGGAATATATCCACAGACACGACAGAGCTGGGACCTATATACACTGGAAGCTATGCCAACATTATGGAATAACAACAGAAAAAAGATGGTATGAACACACGCCAGAAAAGGTCACAGAAAACGAGAAAGCAACCATACTCTGGGATATGCCAATACACACAGATAGAGAAATTAAGGCAAATAGACCAGATATAGTTGTCAAAGATCATGAAGAAAAAAAATGCTTTCTAATTGATGTATCAATACCAGCAGATGACAACGTTTCTCTAAAAGAAATGGAAAAACTTTCAAAATACAAAGACCTGGAAATAGAGTTAACTCGAATGTGGAATCTAAAAACAGAAACAATTTCTATCATAGTAGGTGCCTTAGGTATAATAAAAAAATATTCAGACAAATACATAACAAAAATAGCAGGACTTACAAATATATATAACATACAGAAAATTGCACTACTGGGTACTGCACACATCCTACGCAAAACACTTTCAATACAGTAAACATAAGAGCACCACAGCAAACCACAGCACATACCCAAGGTGCACAGAGCTGCGCTCGGTAGTGAAGTGAAAGCACGTTATAAAACTAAAACTACTGAATAATAATAATAATAATAATAATAATAATAATAATAATAATAATAATAATAATAATAATAATAATAATAAAGGCCTGAAATTCTTTGAAGGATTAGTCGGAGCATCGATACCATCGATGCGACTATTAAAGACAATAACTCACTGTTTTATTTTGTCCGAAATGATAAAAAGCAAGCAAGGTTTTTTGATATTTGATCTCCCAATCTAATGAGTCGCAAGAAATGCGTCTACCCTCAGAAGCCGTACTTTTCACAGCTATCATCTCTGATTTACCCCGGCTCTCACAGAAATGACTGCTTATTCCACAATTAATCCATGACAACCCATTATCACGTTCTACACAACAACCACTCAATAATACAGCACAACCCACGGAATACAGAGAGCATTCTTCACAGGACTATCAACCAAATTATATAGCACATAGCAAAAGTCACAAGGCATCCATCAGTGACCATCCCATATTATCTTTCTTATAATATATCAAATATCTCACACACACCAAAAGAGTTCTAACAAAGTGATCTAATTCAGCTCTAAAAAGATTTGGCTATTTCATTCCCGAGATATGGTATTAAAATGTAGCAAAATCGATCCTTTTAGCGAAGAATCAAGTTATTAAGCTTACCTCTTGGGAAAGTTTAGACAGTTCAAATAAGGTAAAGAATTTTCGTCGAAAGCCATATCTGATTAAAGTGGATGGTAAAACGAAAGCTATTGAATAAACATGCACGGGATGCCATAACATAATCCGAAGAGATAAGAGCTACTCGAACGATTGTATAAGATTTCAATGAGGTTCAATTAAAGAAAATCAAAAACGGCTCTGGATAGAAACCTTTATAAAATGCTGAAGGAGAGCATCGTGCTTTGCAAACAAGAAGCGAGAGTAGATAGAATATCTCTTGAGGTAAACGTAAAATAGAGAGATAAGTAGGAAGAGTAGGAAGAATGTTTATAAATGAAGTTAGAAAGGGAGACACATTATATAACCAATCATGAAGAAGTTTAGTTTTATAAATATTGCATTGAAGGAGAGGCACGATAAAAGTTTTTCTATTAACAGAGTAAAAAGTGTAAAATTCATTGTAACAGAAGAAGCTAGGTGTAGTAATGAAGACATAATGAATTGTGAATAAAAGAAAATGAGATAGCATCTTTATTTTATTTTCCATCACTTCGTAAGAGAAGAGCAACTTGCATGAAATGTTTTCAATTGACGGAGAAAGTCTTGGTATCTCTCTGCTAAGAACCTAGTCAGGGTGCCGAAGGAGAAAGAGCTTGATATCCATCTCATGAGAATCGAGTCGGAGAGCTGGAGAGGAAAGCGCTTGATATCCATCTCATGAGAACCTAGTTGGAGTGCTGGAGGAGAACGATTTTGATATCCCCCATGCCGGGAACCTACTTATAGTGCTGCAGCAGAAGCATCTTTATACACGCCCATGCTAGTAACCTAGTTGGAGTGTTATATCACCTTATCACCGACATATTTTTCAATTGATACATTAAAATAAATCATATATATATATATATATATATATATATATATATATATATATATATATATATATATATATATATATATATATATATATATATATATATATATATACATATTAATATCAAACAATAAGCAACACGGATTTCAACAGCAATCCGTGTTGCTTATTGTTTGATTTTAATCACCCATCCTTTTGGGATGCGATATTCGGGTGCCTTCGCATAAGTACCATATTCAAGCCTTGAATATATATATATATATATATATATATATATATATATATATATATATATATATATATATATATATATATATATATATAGTGGCTCGTCTGTTTTCCTATGTGTTCATCCTGTTGTCCGCAAAAAAGTCCGTTTTTTGTGCCTTGTTTATGCTCCCGTTTCTTTCTTGTCCACGTTTTTTGACGTCCTATACCCGGATATGCATCTATATATACATGCGGATATGGGTGTGTACATATACGTATGTATGCATGCATACGCTCATATATCATTTGTATTATATATATATATATATATATATATATATATATATATGAAAGTCTGTAACAATTATTTAATACAGTTTTTCAGTATAAAGGGGAAATTTCTTTTTAATATTCTCTAATAAATAGAAGTTATAAAATCTTTTATCAGGATGTTGCTAACCTATTTTGGAAGAAATTCTTGTTCCTAATGTATGAGCGCTTTCGATTAACCTTTTCAAGGACGCATGCTCTTAGATAATGTATGAAAGAGGAAGTTATGTATGTATGTATGTACGTATGTAAATACGTGTGTGTTTGTGTGTGATTGTTTTTGTGCCTGTGTTGTCACCCATCGCCGCTTGTAAACAGGTGTTGGTTTGTTTACGTTCCTATAACGTAACAGTTAGGCAAAGCAGTGCAATAGAATAAGTACCGAATTTTAAAAAAATATGCACGGGGCCCGTTTATTCGACTATAACTCTTCATAATGGTGCTCCAGCATGACCGCAGTCCACTGACTCAAACAAGTAAAAGGAGATAAAAGAACACTTTGGTAACATTCTTTTCTACTCTAAGCACAAGCCCCGAAATTTTTGAGGAGAGGGCCAGTCGATTAGATCGACCCTAGTATGCAACTGGTTCTTACTTTATCGACCCCGAAATGTTCAAAGGCAAAGTCGACCTCGGCGAAATTTCAACTCAGGACGTAATGACAGACAAAATCCCGTATGCATTTCGCCGCTTTATACTCTGGTAATATTGAGACTAGTTTGAAAGCATGGGACAAAAGAACGACCAGTTTGAAGAAAAATACAACCTTGTGTGTATACTTACTTGCGATTGGGGAATATTTTCGATGACATCACGCGGAAGGTAGCGATATCTGCTGGCAAATATATGAACTTTTCCACTTTCTAATATCTTTTATATTTTACTTGTTTCAGTCATTTAATTGCGGCCATGCTTAGGCACCTCCTTCAAGAATCCCTAGTCGAACGAACCGACGTCACTACTTAGTATCTTTTAAAGACTGGTGACTATTGCATCGGTCTTTATGAAAAACCGCTAAGTTGCAGGGTCGTAAGCACACCAACAGTGGTTGTCAGGCAGAGGTAGTGGAGGACAAACACACATACACAGCCACGAGGGTTTTCTTTCAGTTACGGGGACGTAAACACACCAACACCAGTTGTCAAGCGCTGATGGGGGACAAGCACAGACAGGAAGATACACAAACATAGATATACATACATATATATATATATATATACATATATATATATATGCGAATACCTTCTTTCAGTGTTCGTCTGATAAACCCGCTCAGAAGACTTTACTTGACCGGAGGTTAAAGTAGAAGATACTTGATCAAGGTGACATGCAGTGGAACGGAATTCGTTATCATGTGGTTGGGAAGCAGACTTCTTAACAAACAGCCACGGCATAAAAATTAAACTTCTCAGTAATATTACGGCCACAATTCACAGCATGACAAAAAACTTGACGGTTTTTCCTGAAATATATCTGTCCAAACTTCCAAATAATATGGAACTCAACTTAGAATATATCAAAAAAACTGACAGACGTAGGGAACATATGTACTTTAGCAGACATGTTGGCATTCTTCGGACAAGATCTCACCTATAGGGAACCAGAGGCATTGTTAGTCAGTGATGTTCTGGACAGCGAAATTAGAAGACGTATAGAATAATATAGTGTGTGTGTGTATGTGTTTGCAACGCGATATATATATATATATATATATATATATATATATATATATATATATATATGTATGTATGTATGTATGTATGTATATATAGTGGGTGCACATGGCTTATTCATTAGGGTGTTGCACTCACGATCCCGAGATTGTGATTTCAGTTCCGAGACTTAGGTGCTGTGACTGTGTTCTTGACGAAAACATAAACACATCTCGCGTTTGCGATCAATACGACACCTGATGCGTGGTACACCATGCACCTGTTCAGGGAACGTCAATTTGCTGCAGAAAGGGAGCTAATGTGCGGCATGAACATTTGATTATTATAAACAAATCAATTGTGCTGGTCGTTCGGCAAAATGCTAATACGTCCTCTTCGATGGAAGAGCCCATTGTATATATATATATATATATATATATATATATAAAATTATTTAAAATTATTTAAAATTATAATACAGGGTATCAAGAGATACCACCACGCTGAAAAAATACCAGTCAAATCCAGGATTTGGAATTATCTTATTTTTACTGGTTCATTTGGTCTTCGTCTTCGCTAATCATGCCATGCGGACATTTATTGTGGTTTTAGAGTCAGGATTTGAGTGCTATTTTTTCAGCGTGGTGGTATCTCTTGATACCCTGTATTATAATTTTAAATAATTATTACCTTTGATGGTTTTTATTCCCATGCTGACCACTTGATAAGATCAATATTTTAAATATCGATCTTATCCTCATTTATATAAATATATATATATATATATATATATATATATATATATATATATATATATAAAACTAGCGGCTAAACCCGGTTTCACCCGGTGTGTTTAGATGATTGTTTTCGGTTAGGCATAAATTATAACAGCGTTTCTCAACCTGATCATTTTTTATTTCTTGTCACGTTTCGATCGGAGTCTCCAGCTGTATGAAGATTTCATCCCCTACTGTCAGAAAATGGCTTCAGGAGTTGTGAAGAAAGAATTTATACGTAGTATGTTTGTGAGAACTATTCTATTGGACGTCTGTGTAATCATTAAAATATTTATTTAATTATGAACATAGAAAGAAATTATGCATTAATCGCAATTTTTGTAAGCAGTTTTATCCGTAAAATTTTTATTTGCAGAGAGCAGAAATTGATAGATATATGAAATGGACGTGCGTGTGTGTCTATGGGTGGGGGTATGTGAGAGAGAAAGAGGGTAAGAAAGAGAGATAGAGTGAGTGAGTGAAGTTGTGTGTCATTGACTTACGTTGGCTGGCACGGCAAATCAATTGATATTATAGAAATTGATACATACCTGTTGAAGATTAAAATGTATGTAAGAGCTATTGTTTTCGACCCGTGTATAATCATAGAGAAACTGAAAGACATGAAATGTCCGTTTGTGTGTGTATGTGTGTGTATTTTTGGCGGGATTTTTGCATTTAGCAGGAGTTGATTTGTGTTTTATCTCTCGATCAATGGCCGGACAAGTGAAAAGGAAAGGCGGATTTGGAAGTGGGCGTCGAATGAAGAGACATGGACAGTTTTATGTCTGAACTTCTTTTGAGGTTGTAGTGAGAGGGGAGAATTGATGTGCGTGCGTATGTTTCTGTGTGTGTGAGTGTGTATGTTTGATGGGGTGTGCACGACAGAGAGACTAATGTTGATGGTGTATGTGTATATGAGAGAGAGAAAGACAGAAAGAGTGAGACAGATAAATGAAATTTAACATTCAGTTTATTTATTTATTATGTATATATGTATGAATGGCTTCAGTGACACACTCACAGGCACGCACGCATGCAGGTAGTTTTAATCGATTTTCTCTGTAACTATGGGGGCTAGGAAAAACATAAAAAGCTCGTTCCAATCTATGCACGCGTCTCCATACGTGTCACATTTTTCACGCGAATCCACCCAGCTGTTTGGCAGAGAACCTCAAGACAAGAAAGAATACAACGGTCGACCAACTTCAATTTATATTATAGATGAAGTAAAAGGAAAGGAAAAAATTGTAAGTGTAGACAAATTTCAATTCAATTCGAATCCAAGTTGGTACAGAAACAATATACATTCTACAAATTGTTTCGGGGTCTAATTAATACCAAAGACAAAGACAAAAATCTCTTCATGAAATACAGATTCCTCATCAGAAATTACATACACTTATGAATGATTACGACCAGCCAAACATATGTGCTGGTGAACCTGGATGTATGCATCCCATTGAAGGATTTCGGTCCTTACCTCTTTTATGCACACACACACACACACATATATACACGTATCATATAATATATTTTTTTCAACTTTTGGTAACAGGGCAGCAATCACTTGGGTGATGGTAAGTCGATTATGTCAGCCTCAGTGCTCAACTGAAGCTTATATTATCGAACCTGAAAGCACGAATAGCAAAGTCGACCTCCCACAGAATTTTATCTCACAATGTGTAGACGGACGAAACGCCGCTAAGTATTTTCCCCGTGTGCTAATGATTCTGTTAGGTCGCCGCTTTATATATGTGTAAATATAAGCAAAGTGGCATTCCTACGTAGAACTGCAACGTATATATATATATATATATATATATATATATCGTGAAACTAAACATATATATATATATATATATATATATATATATATATATATATATATATATGTGTGTGTGTGTGTGTGTATATATATATGTATATATATATATATATATATATATATATATATATATATATATATATATATATATATATATTACTATTATTATTATTATTACTATTATTATTATTATTGCCTTTGCACAGCTTCTAACGCTGGAGATGTACGACGGTGTCAGCTGTCCATTGCCAGTGAACTAAGGTAACACCTCTTATTTTTCGAGCACCTTCCTGACTATTTGAGCGATTCCAAGTAGTGCTGTTTTCTGCAAGTGCTCCACCCTTATTGCATCCTATATTTGTTCCATATACTTCTCAAGATTTTTACTCACTGTTCCCAGGTCTTCGACAATAATTGGTACTACTACCACCTTTTTCATCGGCAACAACTGCTTTACTTCCCAAGCTAATCTGTCATATCTCTCGACTTTTTTCCCTCTTTATCGCATACCTATCAACAACAACAATAATAATAATAATAATAATAATAATAATAATAATAATAATAATAATGATGATGATGATGATGATGATGATGATGATGATAATAATAATGATAATAATAATCAATAACGCTGAAATAAAGACGGTATTTTTTAATAATCTGTCATTATCCGTTATCTATGCTTCTTTTTGTTGGGATGTTGAACGTTTTCGATTATAAGAATATGACTCATGGCACTAATAAAATAATTTAGAATACGGATGTCAAATAAACACTTTTCCATGGTTTACCTTTCGCTCTTCTTTCAGCAAATAGATAACCGTCATACAGGAACATCACCTTGTGGGTGTAGCCGTAGAAATCGACCAGATGCTAGGAATTGCTTCAACCTGCCTTTTATCCTATGGACCACTTTTTGCTGGACCGACAAGATCCGAGATGTCAACAAACTGACGCCGGTTGTGAATGGGGGAAGCGATAATCATGAACACCCATGCACACACACAGACACACACACACACACACACACACACACATACATAAAAGGTATGCATTAAGGCTGCGAGCTGGCAAAATCGTTAGCAAACCGGGCAAAACATTTAACGTCATATCGTCCCTTATTACGTTTTTTGTCTAAATACTGTCGAGGTTGCCATTGCCTTTCATTCATTCGAGGTCGCTAAAACAAGTACCAGTTGAGCACTGGGGTCGAAACTGCTGTCATTGTGCCAGAATTTGAAATCAATACACGTATATATGTACGTGCCGACTTCCACGGTGTATTCTTCAACCAAATTCATTCAGAAGGTTTGATCGATCCGAGTCTTTAGTAGAAGACACTTACTTAAGGAGCCACGCAGTAGGGCTGAATTCGAAACCACGTGGTTTCAAACGAGATTTTAACAACACAGCTTCGCCTGGAAAGGTTCTGTTCATATAACACTTTTGTCGTGCAATATGGCAGAGGATAATTACATAGAACGGTAATGTTTCAAATCGGATTTCTAACAGCTGTCGATCATCTACAAATCCTTAGAACGCTTCTGAAGGATAACAGCAACCGAATACCAGTTTGTATCATAGCAAAAGTGATCTGTGACATGTTTCACAAAATTATTTGCACAACATGTTATGTGCAACCATTTGTGTTTGCTCCTTTGGAAAATGTGAAATGTAAAGTGAACGTCAGAAATCTTGATGCTAGTCCAATATATTGACTTCGCTTTCCATTAAGGAAATCTTTTCTCCATTATATCAAAGTTTAGAAGTTGAACATTAAAGGATTACACCAAAACCAGCGAAATTTTATTTGGTACAATGTACTTAAATACGTTATTTTTATATAAATTAACATATGATGGAAGGATTGTTGTTGGTGAAGGGTAAAGTTGAATTTTATATAAGATGAAGAACGACAATAATTCTTAGTATGAAATATTCAAAATAATTGGAAGATAGTTCCTACAAAAACTGATAGGCTAAACGAATCTATAAGAAAGTCTATTGATAAAACATTGTATAATTTACAGACATATTTCCTTATTATACGAATGATTATAGATGCATGAAGGAAATGAGAATTAGCTCCTTTACATATTATTAATGATCATATGCGCTTTCGTGCAAGCAAGTAAGTAATTATGTGTGTGTGTGCGTGTGTGTGTGTGTGTGTGTGTGTGTGTGTGTGTGTGTGTGGTTGGTGAAATACCTATCATTGCATGTAAAATAACAGTCAATAAAATTTGAGTGCTTTCGTGTAAAATACTTATGTAAATTGGAATGTTCGTGATAATTAGTTCATCGGTAGTCCCATCTGATTATCGATGATTTTATTTATTCTTTTAACATATATTTAATGTATTAAAAGTGAACTTTTGTGAAGTGAATTGTAATTATTAAAACTGCATGCATTTGCGTCATCTCTCTGACACACAAACACACGTAAACACACACACTCGTTTATCACTTACATACGCACATATATACTTCTACACACACACACACACACACACACACATATATATATATATATCTATATATATAAAAATGAGAATGTGTGTCTGTCTGTCTGCCTGTCTGTCTGTCTGTGTGAATCCCTAAAACTCGAGAACTACGCAACCAATTTCATTCAAATTTTACAGATGCCTTACTTAGGGTTCCAGTTGTGTTTTAGTCAAAATTTTTTTTTAAATTCTTGCAGAGTTCGAGCCCACGGCAACATAATATCTCCTCCACTATTTAAGTATTATGTGTCAAAAGTGAAACAAAAACACTCATGTCAAATACTTTCACTTTAAAAATGAAACTATTCCACTAACTGAAACAATCACATTTCGATACTGTAATAACAGATACTTTCAGAGAGAGAGAGAGAAAGAGAGAAAGAGAGAGAGAAAGAGAGAAGAGAGAGAGAGAGAGAGAGAGAGAGAGAAAGAGAGAAAGAGAGAGAGAGAGAGAGAGATGTATATGTATACATATAGATGTATATGTATACATATAGATGTATATGTACACGTATATGTATAGATATATATATATATATAGATATAGATCTATATGCATACATGTATATGTATACATATGTGTAGATGTATATATATATATAGATGTACATGTAATATGTACACATATATACATATATATATACATGCATACAGATATCTATACATATATACACCCATCACACACATACACATGCACACAAACACACACATTAGTCATTTGTTTTCTTATCCAAAACTACGTCAAAAGTACTGAATGGATCTTTATGAAATTTGGAAATTATATTCTATGCATAACTCCCATTAAAATTCATATATTTTTGATGTTGATGAAATTTTAACCCGAACGTAACAGATGAGCATTATTTGTAATTCAACGGTACAACAGTTTAAGACTACCCTTTCAGATATACTTACATTGTGATTTCTGCAATGTGGTGCATAAATTGTCAAGTAAATGAGACGCATCTTTGCCTCCACTGATTCACTTGCAAAGTGTTGAGTAAAATTATTTCGTTGCAGACCTCCTTTGAGTCTTTCTATTATCACTTCGACACATATAGTCCCCAGTTGGTAACATTGATTTCAAGGCCTTCCTAGATGAGAGGCTGGTTGTTCTAAGACATTTATCGATTGTAAATTTTGTCTGCTCAGTTACTTATCGGTATAGTGGTCATTTGCAAACTCCAGAGGCGACACTTTCATTTCCCTTTACTCCAAACGTCACACGTTGTTATTTCAATTGGGTCATGCCCTTCCAATTGCTATAGATCCGTAATTCATCTTACAGCTGTGTCTGTCACCTGTATGGTGAGGAATCCTACATGTATTGGGAATGTGTGTGTGTGTGTGTGTCTGTCCGTCTGTGTGAATCCCTAACCCGGGCAACGCCGGGTATTTCTGGTAGTATACTTATATACGACAGTCTTCTTTCAGTTTCCGTCTACCCAATCCACTCACAAGGCTTTGGTTGGCCCGAGGCTATAGTAGAAGACACTTGCCCAAAGTGCCACGCAGTGGGACTGAACCCAGAACCATGTGGTTGGTAAGCAAGCTACTTACCACAGCGCCACTCCTGCGCCTCATATATATATATATATATATATATATATATATATATATATATATATATATATATATATATATATATATATATATATATATATATATATATATGTACATATCCATATATATGCATATATATATATATATATATATATATATATATATATATATATATATATATATATATATATATATAATATATGCGTAGGCAAATGTATGCATACATATATACATATACATACACGCCTACATACATATATATGTGTATGTGTGTGTATGTGTGCGTGCGCGCGGAAATGCATTCCAGAAGTTTTGAGATTTTCTGAGGAGTTTCTTATTCGTTTCAAAGGAATACAGAACACTGTTCTCTTTGAAATTAGGATCCTCTGACTTCACTGCACTTGTAGATCTCCATCCCCATCGTCATCGTGAAGTTCCCCATATAAGCACTTCAAAGTGAGAGTGACCAGGTCCCTTTTCACACCTTTCTTGATCTTCTAAATGTCCGCAGATTCCCTGATCTTGGGGTTCTCTTCAGTTGGAGAACAATCAAAATTCTCTGAGAGAAAAGCTTGGACTGTAAGGAAACCGAAGGATAGTTTTGATGACCATCTCTGCCAGGAAGTTGGTTACAAGGATGAAAATGTAGACGGGGTGCATTGCTCTTTTGCAGATATCACCAGCCAGAATGGAACAGCTTTGGCCTTTTGCGATGAAATTTCTTCCTGAAACACTTCAAAACCTCTTGGGTCTGGTGGAGCAAAGCTGCTTCCATTGGACACTCTGTCTCTTGGTATCTGGATCATAACAGTAGATCTAACTTTCTTCACAAGTCCTCACAGACACATGTACTCTTTGATTTGAGGTTATCGGGTTAACTTTTCCCTGCTGTTACCAACACAATTTTCTTTCCGTTCGTCACCATGCACCCTGGAAACAAATTTTGCACGTGTTCAGATCTCCATGAATTATTCTGTGTAAGGTTCCGACTCCAACTCCAAACTCCATGCATATTCATCTAAAAAATTGCGAATTCTTTTCAGCCAGGCCAGATATCCTGAGCTCCCTCAGAACTCTTATCGTCTCTCATCTCCTCTCTACTGTGCTTGAACCTCTTTTGTCAGTAAAAAGCAGAAGCTCCAAAATTACAAGTTAATGCATAAATAATCTGAAGTATGGCACGATGTTCTGTAGAGTTTTTGCCCAGTTTAACACAAAGCTTCATTGCATAGCTTGCTTCTAAATTGTTTTCACGCTCCGAGTGTTCAAAGCGCTGCGGCAGCCGACTCCTTCAATCTGGAATGAATAAAATATGTTGTAACGTCAGCTTATTAAATGTATACTAATAACACACAGACACACACACACATAAATACATACACTCACATGTATATGTATTATTTTATATATATATATATATATATATATATATATATATATATATATATATATATATATATATATATATATATATATATATGTGTGTGTGTGTGTATGTATGTATGTATGTATGTACGTATGTATGCATATATATATGCATTTATATGCATATATATATATATATATATATATATATATATATATATATATATATATATATATATATATATATATATATATATATATATATATATATATACACAACCATATTTAAGAGTGTTTCGGTAGATTAGACTGGGCATACTTTATGAAACGTTCAACATTAAGATAGATAAGTTAACGCATGCGTGTGCAGAAATTGTGTGTGTGTGTGTGTGTGTGTGTGTGTGTGTGTGTGTGTGTGTGTGTGTGCGTGCTTGTGCGTGCTTGTGTGTGGATAGTTGCATAGACATGTAAAATACTTTCTAAATCTTCGTAATGTATTCCTTTGTATAATTTCTCTGGCAATATGATACACCGTACGTGCTGACAATATGCCTAATATGTTTATGTGTAGCGTGTATATGTAATTTTCTCTCTTTTTCCTGCCTGAATGAACTTCTGTAGTTTCATGTTTAGGGCAGACTTAATGCTATTCCATTCGTGTTAATATTAATTCTATATCATTAAGCGTAATCATTTTGGTTGTCTAGTTGAAGTATTTAACGTGGGATTTTAATTGGTTTCACTTGTGAAATACAGTATCACATTTGAAAGTTAACATTAATTAATGAAGACGTAGTCTTCTCATCGCTGGGACTGCATTACATGTTCATTTAGAAGGCAACACATGCATTAACTGCTATCGTTTTTGGGGTTAAGCAAGCATCTTGCTGAAGGGTACTTAAAGTTTATAAATATATGCTATCATCATTTGATTTGATAATTTTTATTAATGTTTCTGCCATATCACTTACTATAAGAGATATGCTGTTAGCAAGCAGCGATAGCAAGGTCGTGCTGTATCAACGTCTTGTTTAAGCGCTTTCAAAGAAACGGCACCAGAACATTCATATTATAATTGCTCTCTTTCAGTCTCTAATTCCCCCAAACACTGTCTGTAATTAATATTTCTTTTAAGGGTATCTCTTCTCGATTTGATATCCATCTCAATCCCATCATGTACAAAACGCAGGTGTTTTGTGATATGTACTCACAAAACAATTCCAATATAACTGCCTGCAAATCAGTCAAACGTTTATGAGACACATATATCAACTCAGAGAGTCAGACAATAATTAAGACTGTGAGCTGATACATCTCTAATAAATGTTGTTTCATAAACAATTGAGCGTAAACCGAGTTCAGTATCAAGAAATATTGATGCCTGACTCTCAGTGTTTTGGGGAATAAGAAACAGAACTGGATCAGTTATAGTTTAAATGTAACAAACAAAACACGGCAGCATTACACTGAATGTAGAAAGACTTGACTAAGTCGATATTTTTATGTACTTAGGATCCAGTTTGACTAAGAACGGCAGATCTCATAAAGTAATAAGACTCAGATTAGCTTTTGATGAACGCTATATGGAAAAGCAATTCCATTAGTTTTCCAACAAGACTTGGGAAACTTAGAATGCACAAGACCCTGGGATTTCCATCCTTCTGTATGGAGTGTGAGAGCTGAACTCTTACAGCTGACATGGAGCGAAGTATCCAGGCATTTGAGCACAACTGCTTCAGAAGGCTGCTATACATCCCGTTCACAGAGCACAAAATGAAAAGATTTGGCAGGCATCATGTCAATGAATACACTGTAGAAAGACAGAAGCTTTCCTGATATGGCCATGTATCCCGTCACAACTCCTTGTCCAAAATCGTTCTTCAGAGCATAGTAGAGGCAGGGCAAAAGAGAGGCAGGGCAAAAGAGAGGCAGGGCAAAAGAGAGGCAGGGCAAAAGAGAGGCAGGGCAAAAGAGAGGCAGGGCAAAAGAGAGGCAGTCACAGAAATTCCTGGTTTGGTAACATGAAGCACTGGACGGGATACCACATAGCGAACCTGCAACGTATGACACCGAACTGAGCAGGGGCAACTGCTGACTACGAAAGCATCTAATATGGTACCACAACAGCTGGCAACATCAGTTAAGGGATCTGGATGATGATGAATATGATGATGACAATGATGATGAATATGATGATGGTGATGATGATAATGATGATGATGATGATGATGATGATGATGATCAACTCACAACGGATATATCCTTAATCGTTATTGAATCTAACCCTGCATATGAAAAACCTTTTTCTCAAACCAAGTTAGCTCGTTTACAATCCCCCCCTCCACCACCACCACCGTACACAAAGACACAGAAAGAAATTTAAATCGTGCTCCATCACAAACTCACAAGCAGATCGGAAAGAAATTAGTAGCACTCCCTGCCAACAACAATGACCAGAAATACAAACACCACAAAAAACAGAACAACTAAGAAACCATTGACAAAGTTATAAAGATAGTCCCAATGGATAAACGTGCGATAAAAGGAATATACAACGACAAGCACTAGAATGAATACACACATGCACGCACACGCATACACACAAACCAATGGATATCAATCTATACAGCAACTGTTGTCGAGGTGTACCAGTTCTCGCCTGATGAGTGTGGGGCCTCGGAGATTGTATTTCCCACGTGTGAGTTAATTGGTTGATTTCTTATTCAAGAAATCCAAGTTTACCAAAGGTTATCCAAACCATCAACTACGTATTTATTCACAAAACCAATTATAAAAATAGAAGCTGGAGATTTCGAAGCAGTTGTCGTCCATTGTTATTCTCTTCGATTTTCACATCAGCAGGACAACTGAATCTATGACTGTACGTACATCCCTTTCACTGACCCAGACCACAATATTTAGCCTGTTGGCTTACACTTGACAGATTGAAGGGAATCTTCCATCAGCATTACTTGTGTTGAAGTTAGTGTAGATATTTAATAACAGAGGCATTCTCTATCTTTAATCCTGGACAGTCTATTCTTCGGATGGCATTGTATATTCTTGCATGCTAATCACGTGTCTGCATGCTAATCACGTGTCAGACATCTTCCTCAAAAATATGACAACCCTACTTTTACAGTTGAATCTTGGAGTTGTAATGGCTTCAATTTCTCTTTTTTTTTTTTTTTGCAATCTCCTATAATTGGTTTGCAAATGCATAGCCTTCGCAATGTGATGTGATATAGTGCTCACGAGTTCAAGAGGGGCTGCGCTTCATGGCGATATTACAGTCTTATTCTAGTCTTCAGGAAACACACCCATGCATAGTCTTTGTGTGTGTGCGTATGTGTTTGGTAAGCAGAACGTTTCACACCCAGGCCTTCTTTGAGGAATGTTAGTTCGGCTGTTTTGGGCTTGCGAAGAAAGTCATCAGGAAGGGAGTTCTTTCTGAGGAGATTGCTGCCGACACGTAAGACATTATTGTCTTCACTTTTCAGCATTAAATTAATGCATTTATTTTTGCGTTTGTTGTTTAGCTTAGTGCGACATTCGAAACCTGTCTGCGCTGATCTCGTTATCTCTTCTTAGATAGAGCCTGACAATACCTCTATTCCTACAGAGAATTCCAGTAATGACAATTTCTTACGGGTTTTAACATCAACAGAGTAGATTTCTTATACAGACCTGTTAAATATGTTGGAATCGGTACCGGCATAGCAAATACATTGCAGGATATGTTCTTGCTGTAAAGAGACATTTCAGATTGCCATAGTTTTCTAAGACTGGCATAACATTCTCGGGTCACTCTATCTTTATTCACTGTACCTTTGCATGGTACATTTTCATCAATGCCTAAGTACTTGCAGCATTCTTTGTGTGAGACAGCAGAGATAGTGAGACCATTGATGTAACGGTTTGGGGTTTGGGGAACTGATATACATATATACAAAACGGACACACATACCTGCATATATTGAATCAGCCATGGAAAAATGAATTAAAATTTAATAAGAAAATGTCTGTATACAAATCTATCATCCAACACCCTCTCAACTTTCAAGATGGAATTATATATGTAAATAAAGATATATTTCAGTGAAAATTATATAACGACAATAATTTATTTTCCAAATGTTTTATTTACCGAGAAATTATCTACAGTCGTATAAATATATTGGTAAAGTAAGCTTTTAAAATGTCATAGTTATCTAAAAATGAATAGATGGGAATTATAGACATAGGGTACTTAAGAATGAAAGCTTTCGAAAAAGTTGTAGAAAAATGAAATATTTGCCAAAATAAGTTGAAAAACTTTTATTATCGATCTTTTATCGCGTAGAATTTAAAATCATTCACAAATATCCATTTATCAATTCAATTTAGAAAGAAGTGGCAATATTTGCTTTCTCACTTTCTCTTATTGTTAGTTTCGGCAAAAGAATTTCACAATATCAAGTGAAGTGTGTGAGTGCCTGCAATATTCCCAGGTGGATACACAGAATCTGAAAACAAGCATACGCACACAAATTGATTTATGCACCCAAACACATTCACAAACAATCATATGGAAGCAAACACACACACACACACACACACACACACACACATACACACACACACACAAACACACGATACACACACAATACACGCACAGACATATTTTTACACATATGTATATAAAGTTAAATGTTCTTATGCACTTTCAGTCTCATGTCGAAATCAATGATACAACTACGAACGTATATAAGTATATAAATTTATCTAAAATACTAGCATATATACAGATATATGTAGATGCATATATTCAAGCAATTCCTACTTATGTGTATATAATATATATATTATAAATATGCATGTGTGTTTGTATATATGTATATATATATATATATATATATATATATATATATATATAGTGAAGTATATTTGCCATTTAAATGTGGCTGACCCCTAAGGGTGGATGTTACTGTTGTTTTTAGCCCCAGGAGAACATCACCTCCAGCTGGCTTATCGACACACATCTGTGTCCTGTCTATTTTTGCCAAGGGAAGTTATCCCTCCCATCTTGGTCTGCGATACGTACGGCCCCGAGTTTCAGGCTTATTTCCCTTCTTCAGCGTACGATAATCGCCGACCAAGATGGGAGGGATAACTTCCCTTGGCAAAAATAGACAGGACACAGATGTGTGTCGATAAGCCAGCTGGAGGAGATGTTCTCATGGGGCTAAAAACAACAGTAACATCCACCCTTAGGGGTCAGCCACATTTAAATGGCAAATATACTTCACTTTATCGTGCAGTTACTGTTAATACCTCGTTCAGAGATTTAACACACATATATATATATATATATATATATATATATATATATATACATACTTTTTTTTTATTCCTCCTTTACTCTTGTACTTTCGTATATTTTCCCACGAAACACTTTAACTGTACAGAATATGAATAGGATTTAAGACTGCGCTTTATCTGCAAGGTTCTTCGTATCTCATAGCGATAGATAATCTATTTCACATATAATATATACAAGAAGTAGTGAATATATTGAAATTAAAATATATGTCATGCGTTAAAGAGATATGCATTATTAGATGTACTTTAGGTTCATAAGCCTCGTGTCTTCTTCGTGTTAATATGTAAATATGTCGGGCATTTCGCATTTAATGTAGTAATATCAATGAAAATTGGAAAGAATGGTTGCGGAGGTACGTATAAATAAATAAACACAGACCATGGCACTCCGTCGGTTGCGACAACGAGGGCTTCAGTCGATCCAATCAACGGAACAGTCTGCTCGTGAAATTAACGTGCAAGTGGCTGAGCACTCCACAGAAACGTGAACCCTTAATGTAGTTCACGGGGAGATTCAGTGTGACACAGAGTGTGAAAAGGCTGGTCCTTTGAAATGCAGGTACAAGAGAAACAGAAAGAAAGAGTGAGAGTATGATGTGGTGAAATAGTACAGCAGGGTTCGCCAACACCCTCTGCCGGGTCTCGGGGCGCTTTAGGTGTTTTCACTCAATAAACACTCACAACACCCGGTCTGAGAATCGAAACCGCGATCCTTCAACCGCGAGTTCGCTGACCTAACCACTGTGCCATTGCGCCTCCACACACAGATATACATATGCACATACCTAGGCGCAGGTGTGGGTATGTGGTAAGATGTTCGCTTCCCGACTACATGGTTCTGGGTTCGGTCCCACTGCGTGGCACGTTGGGAAAGTCTTCTACTACAGCCTCAGGCCGACCAAATCCTTGTGAGTGGATTTGGTAGATGGAAACTGAAAGAAGCCCGTCGTATTTTTATATATATATATATGTTTTTGTGTCTGTGTTTCTCCCCCCACCAACTCCTGACAACCGACGATGATGTGTTTACGTCCCCGTAACTTAGGAGTTCCGCAAAAGAGTCCCATTGAATGAGTATTAGGCTTACAAATAGTAAGTCCTGACGTCGATTTGTTCGACTAAATGTGGTACTCCAGCATGGCTGCAGTCAGGTGACTGAAACAAGTAAAATAATAAAAGAATATATATATATATATATATATATATATATATATATATATATATATATATATATATATATATATATATACTTGCATTCATATGTGTCTACACGCTCTCACACGCATTTGCATTTGATAAATTGTCGTGTGTATGTAAATGATAGTTAGTATATATTTTGTTATTACCCACAGGTGGCTAAACACATAGGGGACAAACTAAGGGATTAAGTCGATTACATCGACGCCAGTGCGTAAATGGTTCTTATTTAATCGAATCCGAAAGGATGAAAGGCAAAGTCGACCTCGGTGGAATTTGAACTGAGAACGTAACGGCAAACGAAATACTGTTAAGCATTTCGCCCGGCGTGCTAACGATTCTGCCAGATCGCCCCCTTAAATGGTAGATGGTATAGGCACATGTATGTATAGCTGAGTGGTAAGATGCGTATAGAGACGTACAGTTGCATATATTGGTAGAAACATATATACAGTGGAGGCGAAATGGCACAGTGGTTAGGGTAGCGATTTCTCGGTTGTAGGATCACGGTTTTGATTCTCATACCGGGCATTGTGAGTGTTCTTTGAGCGAAAACATCTAAAGCTCCCCGAGGCTCCGGCAGGGGGTGGTAGCCAACCTTGCTGTACTCTTTCATCACAACTTTCTCTCATTCTTTCTTTTAGTTTCTGTTACACCTGTATTTCAAAGGACCAGCCTTGTAACACTCTGTGTCACGCTGAATCTCCCTAAGAACTACGTTAAGGGTAGACGTGTCTGTGGAGTGCTCAGCCATTTGCACGTTAATTTCACGAGCGTGCTGTTCCATTAATTGGATCGACCGAAACCCTCGTTGTCGCAACCGACCGAGTGCACGATCTGTGTGTATTTATTTATACGTACGTACACAACCATTCTTTCCAATTTTCATTGATATTACCACATTAAATGCGAAATGGCCGATATATTTACATATTAACACGAAGAAGACACGAGGCTTATGAACCTAAAGTACATCTAATAATGCATATCTATTTAACGCATGGCATATATTTTAATTTCAATATATTCGCTACTTCTTGTTTATATTATATGTGAAATAGATATCTATCATTATGAGATACGGAGAACCCACGTCGTCGTAACCGACGGAGTGCCACGATATATACACGCAAACACAAACACATACATATGCACAAAACACATATACAATACATGTAAGTTGACGAAGAAGAGATATAGTACCGCTTTGTTATCTGTTAGAATTGCATGGGTAGCCATCCATTTCTCACGCTGTTGCATGAAAATGATTCTTTGCGAAAAGCTACGCATATGTTTGTGGTTGATTGTTTTGTAGTGGTACTGTGGATATGAGTTTTATATTGTTTGTATAGGGTGGTCACATGTGAATTTGCATGGAATGAATGTAAAGTGATGAAGGGAAAGAGATGACAAAAGGAGAAGGAAGAGAAGGAGGAGGAAAGGAGAAAATGAAGAAGAAGAATGAGGAGGAGGAGGAGGAGGAGGAAGGGGGTTTCAAATTTTACTGCAAGGGCGGCCTGTTTGGGGAACGGGCTAAATCGATTACATCGACCCCAGTGTTCAATTGGCACTTATTTTATCGATCCTTAAGTCTACGAAAGGCATGGTCCTCCTCGGCTAAATTTGAGTTGAGAACATAAAGACGGAAGAAACGCTGCAAAGCATTTCGTCCGGCATGATGACGTGTCTGCCAGATCGACGCCTTAATAATAATAATAATAATAATAATAATAATAATAATAATAATAATAATAATGATCATAATAATAATAATAATAATAATAATAATAATAATAATAATAATAATAATAATGATCATATTAATAATAATAACAATAATAATAATAATAAGACCTGGAAATAGAGATAACTCGAATGTGGAATCTAAAAACAGAAACACTTCCTATCATTGTAGGTGCCTTAGGTATAATAAAAAAATATTCAGACAAATACATAACAAAAATAGCAGGACTTACAAATATATATAACATACAGAAAATTGCACTACTGGGTACTGCACACATCCTACGCAAAACACTTTCAATACAGTAAACATAAGAGCACCACAGCACATACCCAAGGCGCACAGAGCTGCGCTCGGTAGTGAAGTGAAAGCACGTTATAAAAATAAAACTACTGAATAATAATAATAATAATAATAATAATAATAATAATAATAATAATAATAATAATAATAATAATAATAGTGAGAAGAAGATGAAGAAAAAGAAGAAGAGGAGGAGGAGGAGGAGAAGAAGAAGAAGAACAAGAAGAACAAGAAGAAGAACAACAAGAAGAAGAACAAGAAGAAGAACAAGAAGAAGAACAAGAAGAAGTAGAAGAAGAAGAAGAAGAACAACAACAACAACAACAACAACAACAGCAATCGCAACAATGTCAAAGACAATACGACTGCTAACAATAATAATATTATCATTAAAAAGGAACGAACATTAAGGGGGAAGAATTGATACATACCTGCATGCATATATCGATACATCCATTCACAATCTGCTTGTATTGGAAAATCTAAGAGGAATTTTCGATGACAGAGTTATAACGTCTATGTTGCAAAGATAAACAATGAGGAAGGCTTTTTTTGCACATAAAATGATTTCTGTGCGATTGCGCAGCTAATAACAAGATGTGATCAGATTAGTTGCGGCCACATAGGTGTCAACAGGTGAAGTCGAACTACGATAAACTTACCTTAGATGTTCAAAATACACCCAATCTGTGGATAAGCAAATACCATAGTATTTAAGCAGGGTGGTGGGGGAACACACAGTCAGAAACACAGACACAAACATACACACGCGTATATGTGTGTGTGTGTGTGTGTGTATGTGTGTGTGTGTGTGTGTGTGCGTGTGTGTGTGCGTGAGTTTGTGCGTATATGTGTGTGTGTGTGGACCGCTGAAATCTACAAGTTTTTTTGATTGTTTATTTTTACATTCTCTGTCTGTTTATTTTCTCTTATTCCTTTCTGTTGAAGAGCGTAGGCTCGAAAAGTAAAAGACATTTTCACGTTTCCCGAGCGTCAAACTAATACATTTCATGTTGTTCATACACCTGTCCTTGTCTTTTGTTTTTCTATAAATTTCAACTACACACACATATGAGTGGCTGTGTGGTAAAGTAACTTGCTTACCAACGACATGGTTCTAGGTTTAGTCCCACTACGTGGCATCTTGGGCAAGTGTTTTCTACTATAGCATCGGGCCGACCAAAGCCTTGTGAGTGGATTTGGTAGACGGAAACTGAAAGAAGCCCGTCGTATATATATGTATATATATATGTGTTTGTATTTGTCCCCCTAGCATTGCTTGACAACCGATCCTGGTGTGTTTATGTCCACCGTCAATTAGCGGTTCGGCAAAAAGACCGATAGAATAAGTACTAGACTTACAAAGAATAAAACTCGGGGTCGATTTGCTCGACTAAAGGCGGTGCTCCAGAATGACCACAGTCAAATGACTGAAACAAGTAAAAGAGTAAAAAGAGCAAACGAGTAAAAGAGAGAGGGACAACATATTCTCAATATAAGTTACTGTACATTTAAAGACAAGAGAAAACTGACTGTTGAAGGCAATTTTCTCTTGTGTTTAAATGTACACTATATATATATATATATATATATATCTTTACTCTTTACTCTTTACTCTTTTACTTGTTTCAGTCATTTCAGACAAATCGACCCCAGGACTTCTTCTTTAGAAGCCTAGTACATATTCTATCAGTGTATTTTGCCGAACCGCTAGGTCACGGGGACGTAAGCAAACCAGCATCGGTTGTCAAGCGATGTTAGGGGGACAAACAGACGCACAAATATATACACACACACACATACATATATGTGTACATATATACGACGGGCTTCTTTCAGTTTCCGTTTACCAAATCCACTCACAAGGCTTTGGTCGGTCCAAGGCTATAGCAGAAGACACTTGCCCAAAGTACCATGCAGTGGAACTGAACCCGGAACTATGTTGTTGCTAAGTAAGCTACTTACCACACAGCCACTCCTGCGCCTATTGTCTTTTTATACATGTTATGCCACCGGTAGAGAATTTTCAAAAAAAAAGTATTACCCTACATATATATATATATATATATATATATATATATATATATATATATGCATGCACATTTGCAACGGAGTTGTTTCTGTTTCCTTCAGCCAAATGCACTCGCATGGATCTGCTTCACCCGAGGTTATAGTAGAAGATGCTTGTCCGATGTGCCACGTAGTGAGACGGAACTTGAAGCCATGTGGTTGGGAAGCAAGCTTCTTACCACACAGTCACGCCTCTACCTGTGAAAGACAGGTGTAGTGGATCCATACAGAAACAGCAATCAATGAGTACATATTGAGAATAAAAGAAATATAAAGCAAACAGTGTCAGCCCAGAAGAAGTATATCCCACACAAGACCTTTGCATCTACTCATGGCCTTCTGAACTCCTCACAACAAAATGCTCAATAGTTCTGGAAAGTTCAACATCTTTGTAAAATCCATATTTCTGCCACATGGTATTCAATGAAATTGCTACATATAGCAAACGATTGTATGTATGTAAAATGTTGTATTATGAATTACTTTATGCAATCGCAGAAACCTTGTAAAAGTCTTGGTAGTCACGGCCGGAATGGATTTGATTACAGCTTTGATGGAGCATGGATGAATGCGCCTACATATATATATATATATACACACGTGTATATGTATACAGACACACACACAGATATACACACACGCGCTCAAATATAAACATTGCATTGAGTTGAGTTTGCGTGCTCATATCTGTGTGTGTGTCTGTGTTTGTGAGTGTGCGTATTTGGGTGTATGTGTGTATTTTTTGTGCAGGCGCGCGTGTTTGTACGTGGCCATAAATATCCCTTTATCGGCATATATATATATATATATGTATGTATGTATATATCTATAAAACAATTGCAGCGTGGATGGTGTTTATAACTATTCAAAATAATACACAAAAACCGTTAGATTCACTTCAACATTTAAATTTAATTTGTCAAAATATTTTCGTCGCTTTGAGACCGCGACCTATTCACTGACAAATTTCTAGGTATGGTTGTGTGTGTGTGTATATATATATATATCCTTTAAATATATCGTTTACTTTGGCTGCATATGCCTCAGGAAACGATCGCATACATCCCGCAATAGCTGAAATAAAGAGGGGTAGACAGAGCGAACTTATTATTACATACCAACCCTAAGGAAAGGCGGTGAGCTGGTAGAATCGTTAGCACACCTGGCGAAATGCTTAGCGGCGTTTCGTCTGTCTTTACGTTCTGGGTTCAAATTCCGTTGAGGTCGACTTTGCCTTTCATCATTTCGAGATCGATAAATTAAGTTGAGAGACGATAAATTAAGTACTGGGGAGTCAATCTAATCGACTGGCGCTCTCTCCCAAAATGTCAGGCCTTCTACCTATAAAAGAAATGATTATTACATACAAATCCTATCAATTTAAAATTACTAAGTGCTAATATTTGTTAATTTATCACAAGCACGGTCATGCATATATACATGAATATATTATTTTCCTAATTATTTTATTATATTTCATTAAGTGTTTGTGTGCGCACATGCGTACCTGTGTATGTATGTGCGTGTGTGTGTGGTTATAAATTTGGAACGATCACTCTTAGGATACAGGAAAAATTTGAAATTATGCTTAAATATTGTAAGCGGCTCCTATTTCATGATTGTGTATGCTTTTGTGAATTGGTGTGAATAAGATACAGCAGTGTGTGTGTGGCTGTGTTGAGGCTGCTTGTTAGAAAACTGTGCACTTTTGTATAGTGTATTTCCTCGGAGACATACATTTAAGTTATACCTGGACGTATACAGATCCTTTCACAGAGACCGACCATCTGTTGCTTACCCATCGTGCTTTTTTCCCCAATCTTCTATCTCCATATTATTCTGTAAACATTGACCACTGCTTTAATGTAATCGTTAATAACTTTTGTTGGTTTTGCTTCAAATGTAATTGATCAAGTCATTCTCTAGCCGTTGCTTAAATATATCGATTTTATTCAACCTACATCTGCTTTAGGCGACAAGTGGTGCTATCACTTGTTAACAGACAACATAATCTCTGAGGACATTTTCGATAGCTTGCTGTGATATTTGGGTTAATTTTCATATAGCTGACATGTCCTTGCCTAATATTGATCTTAGTATTGATCTGAGATAAATCAATCAGTGCAGTGATATTTTCTTACGATCTATTAATTTACTATAGTATGTTGTATAAATCTCTTTCGAGACAACTGATTATAAACGAATTTATGTCGAATGTATCAACAATCTGGCAGCGACTGAAATACGGATGACATGTTTTCGGGTAGGAGACGTCAACAGTTCTTATATCAGCTATTGATAATTAACATAAATCCTTCTGTGTCAGTTAATCTTTTAATTCTGTTAGTTTAAGTTTTGCCATTTGCTCTGTGTGAGATTGACAAGTTTAGAAGCCTAATCAACTTGACAGATTCAATCAAGATAGGTTAAACCAACGTATATTTACACTGGCAGGCAAACTGATTTGTGAAACTTAATTCTCATTTGTTGGTTTCAATCGATTTTATAACCTCAGAATCGATAAAGCAATTGAAACCAATCTCAATTACTTTAGTAATACAATGTATTTATTACATAAACCAGCATCTAACTAATACTGTTAAAATAGTGTTTCTAATTAGAGTTATACTCACAATATTACGTGATCTGTAAACTTAAGTCATCTTACCACTGTTCAGTGAATATTAGAATGTTTAATGTATCAATAATTATACAGTAATGAAAGACATGTTTGGTTAACTTTGGACATTGTACACTACGTACATACGTTATTGGCGCAAGATCTATTATTGGCGAAGTTTAATTAGTTTTAATTATATACACACATATACAAAACCCCTTCTACCACATGTATAAGTATGAAAGTACATAGCGTTTGTATATATGAGTGCGTGTGTCAGTGCGCGTTTATATATATATATATATATATATATATATATATATATATATATATATATATATATATATATACGCTTGCGTACACACATATATATTTATATAGTTAGATACATACGACATAATTAGATAGATGGATAGCTAGCTAGATAGAGAGATAGAGAAATAGAGAGATAGAGAAATAGAGAGATAGATAGAGAGAGAGAGAGATAGGTAGATAGAAAGACGAAAGAAAGAAAGATAGATAGATAGATAGATAGACCGACAGACATGCGTATGTCTGTATATAAGTTAATTTAGATGTGGTTATACCAAGTTACTTTGAAAAATAACCGTTTCGGGTTCCAAATGGTATTAACATCGAACAGCCATATTAATGTGGCGATAAACACTGACCTCTCTCTCTCTCTCTGTCTTTCTCTCTCTCTCTCTCTCTCTCTCTCTCTCTCTTTCTCTCTCTCTCTCTCCCTCTCTCTCTCTCTCTCCGTACACACACACACACACACACATATATATATGTTAATAACACGTGCGTGTGTGTATGTGTGTGTTGATATATATATATATATATAGTCAACAGATGAGATCCAGAGATTCTGAGTATAGAAGACACTTAGTAACACTCAAATGATCTAGACTCCGATGTCTTTACCGGGGATCAATTTCGCGGGCAAAATAAAGGCTATAAAAAGGATCAAGTTGAGCGGGTATAGAGGCAATTATGCGGATAAACAAATGAAATCTACTATATAAAACAACTTGGGTATAAAATACAAATTATGTGTATATGTATACATGCAAAACGAGAGAAAGCAAAGAGATGAGACTTTCAGATGATGGATATTTGAGTATAAATATATAGATATAGATTAATTGATCTAACTTACACAGAGTACAAGCGACTTTTTACATACCTTAGTAATCCCTCTCAGCTGCTGAATTAGACAATTTCCCTTCGTTAAGTAATTGCCATCCCTTTCTCACTATCTCAACTTCCAATAATTCTATAGCGATTATCCCTAAATTTTGACACCTATTCACAAACTGAACAACAACCCTACATTTACAATTTATCCTACCCCTCTACCTTTTCCATTCATCTCCCAACTTTCCGGCTCTACTACCACCTCTTTTAATACCCTCATCATGAAACCCCTCCCTCTTCCTGAAGTAGATGCTTAAATCCACTCATCATTCCCTGTTTTAACCTTCCCTTATTCCTAGCGACCACTAAAACTGCTTTTTCTCCAAATTTAATCATTCCAACTTTGAACTTCTCTGCACTAATAGCTGAAATGTAAGATATTTTCTACCCTGATGACGGGGACTCGATTTATTCAACGTTGATTACTACTATTACAGCTTATATATTGTAATGAACTACATCTGCCAACATCATGATATATCTCCGAGCCCCAGGGAAACAGTTGTTGCCTTTGTAACACCTTACCTCCGCCACTTTAATTTTCTCTGTCGTTTGCACTCTATGTAAGTTGGATCTTTTAATATAAATATCTATATATCTCGATTTTTATAATGAAATATTCATCGACTGAAAGTCTCCATTCTTCGTTTTCTCTCATTTTGCTTGTATATATACATACATATTTTGTATTTCATATCCAAGGGAAAAATGCAATTTAATTTAACAAAATTAAATCAAATTTCACAATATATAATGTATAAATATATAATTTAGAGAAAAAAAAAAACACAATTATTTAATTCATCCATGAAAATCCATAATTACATATTTACTATTTTAATATTTATTACATTGTACTTTTTTGAATTTTATTATAGGTCTTTATAGTGTATTGAAAATAACATTTTTCTGTTTGTGATTGTGGATTTTCATGAATGAATTAAATAATTGTGGTTTTTTTCCCTAAATTATATATCTATATATATATGTATATATATATATCAAGTAGTAGACGCACAGACACAAGGCCGCGCAAACCAAGCAAAACATGTAGATATGCTTAGTTAATAGTATAATTTGTTCAGACCCCCATTAGTGCAGTCTGTAACTCGGGCTCCAGGGCTCAAAAAGATGAACGCTTGAATGAACGCTCGCGGATCTGTCTTTATTTTCTATGATTCTCCGTACCTGTATATTTTAATATATAATCGATAGTTAAAAAGTATGATTACTATAGGTTGTACTGTAAACCTCTAGTACAATTCTATTTGAATAAAACTGCCAAAAAATGTAATATTATCATTAACTAAAACATCCATATATTCCATAGGATTTCCGTGTTTGCCTCCAATAAATTTCACTCAAGTGGTGTTGACATGATACCATGATTTAATGCTACTCGGTTTAAACAGTGATAAACTGTCTGAACATTTGTATATGAAGCGGAGTGCCTTGTGTAGATTTTAATAGTCTGGAATAGTTTTATTTTCAATAAAGTTTGAGTAGATACTTAAGAATTTTGCCAGTGTTTGCGTAATGTAAAACTTTGTTTATATTTACAAAGAATAAATGTGTAGGTTTTAGCTGAACTAAGATTTCTAACGCACAAATATGTCTGAAAACGTCGTATGGTGGGGCTTTGAGGTGTTATGGCTGTTGCTTGTGTGTAGAGGTATGTATGAGTATGAGTTACTCTGTGTGTGTGGGGGGGGGGGACATGCGTCAGCTTTTGTGCGAATATGAAAACTTGTCTTCTTTCTTGGAGAACAGATATCGAGTAGGTTTAATTCCGATGCTAAGCAACACATCTGATTAGAATCTTTTAATCATTTGAAGTGTAACTACACAGTCATTATCAGCACTCTTTACATACATGCGCACTGGAACGGGGACACACACACACACGCACACAAACACATTCACATGCGTATATATATGTGTATATATATATATATATATATATATATATATATATATATATATATATATATATAGAGAGAGAGAGAGAGAGAGAGAGAGAGAGAGAGACAGAGAGAGAGAGAGAGAGAGAGAGACGTGTGTATGTGTGTGTATGTGTATCTAATTACATTGTATACGTTTATATATGTACATACAGAGAGAGACAGAGAGTGTGTGGGGAGGGAGAGAGAGAGAGGGATTACAGCTGTTCAACCTTTCTCAATGGACGTACATTGCATATGTTTGAAGGTCTCTGAAGTAGGTTTACGAATATATCATACCAAGATACTGCGTGGACGGCATTAACCGTCGACAGGTCTCCGATATTAAATAAAGTGCTAAACGTATATGGTATGCCAATCAGGGACTCCGATTTGCTGAAACTACTAGGTTTGAAGAGTAATTAAACAGAAAGGCTTTTGTGATAATTTAAAGCTGAGACTCCAACACGGGCCGAAAATAGATTAAGATACTTACGCATGTGTTTCACTAAGCAGAGACAAAGGTAAAAGTGTCATGTATTTATGCCGCCTACGTATTTATTCTTACACACACACATATATATATATATTTGTCTCCCCTTACACACACTTCCTGTTTTGACACCACACTTACTGCTTAACACAAACATTTAACCCTTTTTTAAAACCTAACACAACTTTCAACTCTCATGCATCCTTATTTTTCCTACCACTATATACATGAACTACTATTGAACTTCAAAAGCTCAAAGACAATATAATGTATGGGTATATTTATTTGTTTATATATTGTTGTTTTATATATTATTTTCTTCATTTTGTACTTCTTTGTAAAAAACATTTTCATTCTCCTTCTTCTTGATAATTTGCTTTCGTAATGAAAACCGGTTAGAAATCTTTATTAAAATATGCTTCCGGTTTAGCATTCTGCCTTTTTTTTCATTTTCGTATTATTTGTCCACGTGTGGTTAACACGACCCCACTATTTACTGACTTATATATATATATATATATATATATATATATATATAAGCTATTATATTAAACTGTCGTATGTCCAACTTTGGCCAAATACGTTCTTAATATTTATTTTTGCTTGCACGAGTAGGTTCTTTTGGTCAAACTATCGTATCTCCAGCTGCTGCAGATGCCAAGATAGTATGTGCGGCCGCCTTCAAATCGGACGTGTAGTACGATGGTTTTGCGAGTGTAAAAAGAAATGGAATGATGAAACTATTTTTCGTTTTCTGAACAAGCAACGTTTTGGACCTACGACGCTCTTGCATAACAGCAACGATATATATATATATATATATATATATATATATATATATATATATATATATATATATATATATATATATATATATATATATAATCTCATAAATAATACTGTTTTTTCTATTGCATGATCTAAAAGTCGGAGGTGGTCGGGATTAACTACCTGCATCAACTTGTTATAAAAGCAGGTAGTAATTTTACCTTGTACATATTCTTAGTGCAAGTTAGCAAGAGTTCGATTTTAACAGTTATTTTTTCAAAGTTATAATGGAAGTGACAAAGGAGCATATTTTGCTTTATGAAATCAATAAAGGCAACAACGCAACGGTAAGTGCGAGGAATATTAATGCAGTATATTTGGATTGGACAATAAACGTAAACAGTGTCAACGATGGTTCCAGAAATTCCGAGCTGAGTTACAGACTAGAAGACAAGTCTCGCCCTGGAAGATCTATAGAGCTCGACGAGGACGTCCTGCAAACCTGGTGGAACAAAACCCCATCATAACTGTTGAGGAAGTAGCAGAGAAGCTTGGATTTGGTCATTCAAACATTCATCAACACCTGCGTGCTGTCGGAAAAGTCACCAAATTGGGTCAATGGGTTCCTTACAAACTTTCCGAGTCTATTCGCGCGCAGAGAGTGAATGTATGTTCTTTTTTGCTGTGTCGTCTCACGAACAGTAAAAAAAAAAAGAAAATTATTTTAAATTTACCAATACGTACATACGATTTGGTGGTTTACATCGCGGATGTGGATGGCTGTGGATCGTCAATATCAACTGCTGACTCTCGTTGTTCGTGTTGTTCGATACGCTTAAATAAACCGGTTGAGTGTTCCTTGAACTGTCTTCTTCTTTCCCCCTAGTATTATATTATAAGGAGCAAAAGTTTCGTGACAAGCCCCCATAATCTTGGAAAAGCGTTGAACATTTGGATCCATATCCTCAAACATAGAAAGACTTTTTCCGATATATGCAATTGTTTGGCGCATGTTCTTAGTGGTAAAGTGTTGTGGTTCAGATTCGACATCCTCTTCTTTTTTATTTTGTTGCTCGTAAAACTCTCTCAAAATCCTCGTTCGTCAAGGCCTGCTTGTTGTTTTCAAATAAATCTGTGAAATCCTCCTCCTTCAAATCCATTTCCAGTTCTTTGCTCGTAGTCACTAGCGTTTTGTTGATGACAACATTATCAAACCCCTTAAAATCATTCACGAATGGAAGGCATAATTTCTACCATACACCATTCATAGCCATGCTCTGTACATCATTATATGACCTTGCTATGTTCTTTACAGCCTTGTAGATATCATATCTCTTCCAAAAGTCACGAAGTGTGATGGACTCATCAAGATCAGTTGCAGCTATTGCTTGCTGCAACGTACGCTTCATAGAGTAACGCTTTAAGAAAGCATTTATTCACTGATCTACTGGCTGCAGAAGAGACGTGGTGTTAGGGGGAGAAATACGACGATAACGTTGGGATCAAATTTACGATAGTTTGCGGGTGGTCAGGATTCCTTAAAAGGAATCTCCTTCTCCTTACAGTTCACCTCTGCTGTTGGGATAAAATGATTGACGACCAATCTTCAAAAATAACAGTAATCTATGCTGTTGAATTAGCCATCCATACAACAGGGAGAGATGCCTTAGGCATGTTCTTCAGGGCACATGATACACAAGCAATGGCTTTAACTTAAAATCTCCTGCACAATTACAGCCATCACAATGATCACAAGTTCTTTTGAGACCTTGTAACCTGGAATAGTTTCTCCTGTTTGGAAATGAATGAACGGTCTGGCAATTTTTCCAATACAATCCAGTTTCGTCTACGTTAAAAATCTGGTCGGGAAGAAACCCGTCTTCTTTAATGCATTAGGAAATCCCGCTACTGCTTGTTCTTCAGCTCATGCACTTTCACCTTACTTTTTAATGGAGGGATAACTTCTTCGACCCTTCAATTTCATGAACCATCCTTGACTTGCCCTGAATTCTTCATCTTTCTCATTTGGATGTTTTCTTCAGCTTCTCAAACGAAGACAACGCTTTCTCTTGAATGGTTTCTTGACTAATAGTAGTACGTTATCCATTCAACCTAACAATCCAAAGAGAAGGAAGACTTTCCATTTCTTCAAAGATTTTGCCTCTTTTCTTATTGATGACAATGTTCTCATCCCTGGGGATTCAGATTTGAGATGTGCTAAAATCTTGTCCTTATTATGTACAATCATCGACGCAGTTGTCCGACTCTTCCCAAAAGATCGAGCAATTGCTACCACTTTTTCACCTTTTTCATGGCGTTTTATCATAGCCAGTTTATCTTTCAGCGTTATAGCATGACCCTTAACACTTTCACGAGCCAATAAACAGACGTAATTTTTTTTTGAAATGCAGGAATCACAAGTGACAATGACGCCTAACGGTAGATATTGGAACGACGGCGCAATATGAGCTCCGAAAGACCGATAAATAAGACGACATAGCTGATTTCATGATTTCGTTCCCTAACCTACACTACTTTATGGTGTTTATCATAACGTTTACTGTACGTATTCTGATATAATTTTATATGGTTTTATTCTTATTTATTGTACAGTAACGTGGTTTTATATGCTTTTAACGGTTTTCTAGAGATTTTACGATTCCAATATTTATGGCGGACAGACGTAAAGTCGTGTAAAATGATTTAACTTGTTTTTTTATGTTTCCATATATTATTTTTGAAAACCGACATATAATCGAGAACGACTTATATCGAAATGATTTAAGACGAGGTATGGTTGTATAGTGTTATATAAAAGAAAATAACAATCATGATTAAACAAGCATCTCTGGATTGAAAGAAAAAAATCGACTTCATGGTCTTTTGACATCTTTGATACAGGAACCATATCACTCAACTCTCAAATTTTAATAATTTGTCAATAGAAAACTGGGTCACGGTTCTACTGAGGTAGATGTGAAGACATTAAAAACTCCACAGTATGTTCCATGTTGGGTTTTATAGGACGTCGTGAACCATGAATATACAATGTCCAAACGTTTGCTTGAAAACATAGTGTAGGTACATCAATTTTCCGGAAACTTTGATTCGAATGCCATGTTGGAATACTGAATTTTCCAAAACAACATGGTCAACACAGTCTCAATAAAACAAATGTGAAATTTACTTCAATAAGTAAAATATCGTTACCTGTAAATTAGTACAAATGATGCAAGTTTAGTAGTACTCTACAGTGCAAGGTAACGGTAAACTAGCCTGGCCGCTACGGGAACTTGTAGTCCTTGATCTTAAAGTAATGCAAATTATAAGGGCTTCTGAAACTTCGTGTCCGCAATGTCAGTGTTCTACCTGTGATACAATAACATGAACATGGTCGTCAAACGTCGAAGAGGCATGAATTTGAATCGCTGGTTGCGGTGTATATTTCCTCAACATGCCTTGGTAGCTCAAATCCGTGCCTTCTGAGATCACATTCTTACCTTCTAAGCTCAACGTATTGCCTTCTGAGCTCAAATTAGTGCCTTCTGAGCTCAGGTTTGCGCTTTCATTGTTCGGGGATTAATAGCTAAATAAATTAACTATCACGGGAAACAATTTTGTACCGACTCAAGACCGTCACACAATAGATGTCTGTTGTGGTATGTTCAAATTCACATTCCTTGCGTTCTGAATTCGAATCACATCGTACACGAAATGAATTTTAGAATTTATGCGCCAATTAGTTTCTCACCAGGTATTGGTAGCCTGGATGACTTTATTTCTGATCACTCTATTGATAAAATTCGCGTTTACTATTTGAGGATACCTTTCTCGAATTGGTGTAGAGGGTCCTACAATAACAACAGACACTAATTTACCTGCGATTAAATTTAGATATAAAGATACACTACAAAACACTATATATCCCTTTTTTTGTATAAAACACTATATATTAATTTTTGTAACTAAGTTGCAATATTCTTGATCCGAAAATATATCCTAAAACACATGTTTTGTATCCCAAGGGAGTCAATATATCAATATACTATGTCCACTATGGTTCTTTTCCATTTTTAGTTTTATCAGTCAATTATTTAAGGACAACAACGAGTGATTGACTAAACAATTAATGAAACAATCAATTAGTTACTCGGTTAAATGGTTAAATGGTTAATTTGCTGACTAATAAACTTGAGTAGAACTAGTTCCTGTGTTTATAATTGGCATAATGACCCTCCCAATATCCAAGAAAATAAAATCAACTCCACCTGCTTAATTCCAAGTAAGCCTTAATGCTCCACGCAGGAAAATTCTCTAAAAATCCACACGTTAAAAATAGATAAAAAATAAAATAAATCGTTAAGATCAGAAAGATAAATGAAACCGAATCAGAAAGGTAGATGATTATAAATCTCTTACTCAGGAATTTATACAATTTTACCATTTAGTATTATTTTTAGAGCAGATGTTATTGTCAAATATTTAAGCGTTTCCAACACGTCTAATATAATGTTTCAAATTTTGTTACAAAGGAATTAATTTCAGGTGAGTTAGGGTGTTAATCGATTGCACCACAACTGGCACTTGAGCGGTACTTAGGTTATCGACCTGAAAAGGATGAAAGACAAAGTGGACCCTCGGCGGAATTTGAACTCAGAAATAAAAGCTGAAATAAAAGCTGCAAAGCATTTTGTTCGACGCGATAACGATTGTGACATCTCTCTGTATTCAACAGCTCAATAATAGTGATAATTTTTTTCACAAGACTGGGAATTTCAGCTTGAGCGAATAAATCGATTACATCGATATCAATACCTGACTGGTATTTATTTTAATTGGTCCTGAAAGAAAGAAACGTAGACACGTCTTTGACGAAATTTGAACTCAGAATGTAAAGAGCCGGAGGAAATATCGCTATACATTTTGACCGACGTACTAACGATTCATCCGACATCCTGCTTCAATACTTCCATAATATTGGCTTCAAAATTTGGCACATGGCCAGCACTTGCGGGAGAGGAGCAAGTCGAACACATTGACCCCATAGTTCAATTGGTATTATTTTATCGTCTCTGTTTGAACTTAGAATGTTAATATCTGCGAAATGCCGGTAAGCATCGTACACGGCACGCTAATGTTTCTGCTAGGTCCCTGCCTTTAATATGTCTGTAATGTTCGAAACTTTTTTCTGACAAAAAGTCTCATTGGTGGTTTACCTGGTTATACAGGTATGTTTTGCTGCTGCTGTTTCGACTGCCACTACACGTCTTGCTGATAATACTGCTCGTAAAGCCGCTACTGCTGCCGCTGCTGCTGCTGCCGCTGCTGCTGCTGTTGTTGTTGCTGTTTAACCACAAATCAGTTCAACATTGTTCGTATATATCCCTGTGAGGTCATTTATCACCTACCCACTCTCCTCCACCATTATTTCTTTTCACAGGTATCTAGGACTACATTATGCGATGTGTCCTAGCTTTAGCTTCTTGGTTATTTTTTGAAGTGATTAGATGGAGGTTTAGCTATTATTTCCTCCAACCACATATTTATAGCAAACACCCAGTCTCTTGCTTGGTGTTTCATTTTATGTGTATTTACGTCTTTAAATATAAAAGCTTAAATCCATCTAGTTTTTAATATTACTAAAAGCTTCATTCAGAAAATAAATATTTACATAAAATAAATGTTGACATAAACAAGGTTCTTTTTATAGGAATTCATATTTTATAAACCATGTATCAAAAGAAGAAAAATGTTTATAGCTTTCTCTATATGTAAATCGATGGCTATAAATACGGTCGTATATACACACAATAAATACACATACATAGGGGCACTAATATAAAAAATGTTCGATTTCACATCGATATTAACTTAAATATGCATGTAAATATCGATATATAAGCTTTTATATGTGCCCACACACTCACAAAAATCTACATACGCTCAGTTAAATGCTTAAGAAAGAAACATAAACGTGCATACGTTTCGGTACATCAATACATAAATTAAGCAACTCAAATAAAACATGTAACTAACTCAGCGAAATATATATGATCTCTATTTGTGCGTTCACATGTCTACAAGCACACACATATACCTACACACACACACACACACACACACACACATACACACACACACACACACACACACAAACACACACACACAAACATACATACCCAAACACACAAACATGTTAGAGACACAACCAGGTTAGAGTTTGCCGTCCTTTATTGTTGATTAGTTTTTATATGTCCTTAATTGTCCTTTATGTCTAGTTTGGACATTAGAGTTCCTTAATCCATTACACCATTAACGTTTCGAAGCTATCTCAGCTTCATCTGCGAAAGGAAATGATAGTAGAAATGCCTTTTAGGTGGGTTTTGCATTGAGTCATAAACGATCATAAGAGTATTGACAATTCTGTTTTTCAAAATCGGATTTGAAAATCTACAATAAAATTCGATAGTTTTCGTACTCACAGCACATGCGTTGTATCTGAGTTCATTTTACTGTTGGCAAGGCCGCCACAAACACTCTCCTTAATTTGTTGTTTCATTAGATACAGTTTTGTTTTTCTATTTTTGTTGCCTATCATGTATTACCGTGTGTTGCGATGACGCCTTGCTCTAGACGCATGGTCAATTGCCGTAGCTGTGTTGTATTTGTATGACCAATGTGGCAAATTCATTCAGGGATTTTACGTTCGTATTGGAGTTTATATATTATATTAAGTTTAAGTGAGTTCTGTTGGTTCCTAATCTGTTGCCTAGTGACACTGTATAGAGGTTTTCATTGAAAAGAATTTTGTAATATATTCTAGCAATGCCTTTATAAGTTTGATAATGTTGTGCTTTGTGGTATATTTAATTATGTGCTCTTTCATTCTGAAACCAAGGTGCATCTAGCTCTTGTAATCAGTAATATGTATCGGTATTCAAGTGGTAACACATCTGAGAGAATTCGCCCATCAAATGTTATATGGAGCTGTCTAATAATTAATTAGTTAATCTTTGTTGAGTAATGTTTGCCTTTATACGCTTAGTTTCTTTTGTGTATCCCTGATAGATGAGTAACTAATTGCTCGCTCGAGAAGGTATTTGTTTATGGTATCTAAGCAGACATTCATTATCACTTTGCAGCTTTGACATATACTAAGCTGTTGCATGTATACTTTTTATGCTATGTTTATAATGAAGAATGGCATGATGTTACAAAAGAGTTCATTTTAGAATCTTATCGGAATGTGAATGTAAGGATAAACATCTGTTACTGATGATCTTTAATTCTAATAGTCTATTAATCATTATAGGTCACAATAAGCATATAGTCAACATAAATTATATATATATATATATATATATATATATATATATATATATGGCTCGAGTTAGGAGGCAACAGCCACTTCACCTCTTATGGACTTTTTTTCAGATAGAATCCCTAATGAAACACTTTGAATGTTCTACATATTACTGTGATTAGAAAAAATATTTTAGAAGTATGCCGAAAATGGCATCTTTCTGCAGAGGGTTAGGGTGTCATACATCGAAACATCGTTTTTGTTTTTGACCGATGGTTTGTCGGATGTACAGTACTACTTAAAAGAATTTCAGCTTGAAGAATGTCTTCTGGAAGACCAAGGACACTGAACAGGTTCGGTGTCGTTGACATAAGCACAAGAACGAAATTGAAAACGTACCAAAGCAAATGAGATGGGGATCGTAATGTATAAGCGGGAATCTGAAACGTATATCAGTTGCGGCCAATTTAAGAAGGCGAGAAAAACCATTTGAAGTGATTTGCGCCAAGATTTCCAAGAGCGTGAATTTGGCCTGAATTTAGGCAATGCAGCAATGTCCTAGTCAGTTAGGGAGATACAGTCAGTAGTTGTGACTACATATACGTATGACAGGTCCTCATACAATATAGATATGGTTATTTTCAGACACCCGATTATCCATTTCTGATTTGTGGCTGAAATATAAGCGGTAGTTAAAATAATGGTGGTGGATTTGTGATTACTTACATTATTTGGTTTAGTATATACTCTGAAGAGAGGCATTCCTTTCTTAGATTATATGTATGTATTGTGGTTATTCACTGTAACAGGATGTTCGGTTGAACCGACTGGTAGAGATCTGGCTTCAAAATCTGAAAGATTCTAATGCAAATTTCGAGTATCGGTATGTATTTCAATAGTGCAAAGTCTGCATGCAATTAGTTAGTTGAGTTCAGGATTCTAAATGATTCATGAAATGAAATTCTATTTAAAATCTATTCCAACGAACCACCTACCATATCAAATTTGGTAACTCGAGCTAATAAGGGTAGATTTGAATGGTCACTGGAGTAGTAAGGAATAGTAGGTATCACCAAAATCAGAACATACTTCATTATATAGTAGTCAGTGATTTTCAAAAGGCTGAATGGTAGTCATGTCTGGAATACTTATAGGATAGCTCCCGCAGGAATGTTCCGGTAGTAGCAAAGTTTTGGGATGATAGAAAAATAGACAGGACTGAAATAGTAGCAGTTTCATAAATATATACTGTGCTGGACTCACATAAATATTGACCAGCGACGCGCCCATCTCCGAAGTTACCTCTATATGAACCTGCTCCGATTACTATCTGATAATCGACTTAATTTTAGATAAAATTGTATCTATATGATGGATGAATGAAAATTCACTTTGAATAACCAAATGGTTGAATATTTGGATAATTTTTTAAACTACGAATTGGTTCCAAATTTTAAAACTTGAGAACATACAATTCCAAGCATTTATATATCTATAATCTGAATATGTCTATCTTCAATTTAGTAAATATGTTTATAAGATTGTTTAAAATTTCGTAAATATCTGAATAAGTTCATCTTAAATTTAGTAAATAAATAAATAAGCCTACTTTCAATTTAATAAGTTTAAGCCTCTATTGAAATTTAGTAGTACGTAAACAGTCTGTATTTGGATAATGACAATACAATTATGTAGAATGCTTATCATATTAGTGAATTGAAGATTTACATTTTGAATTTGGAATTGTATTGTTATTCTATATCTCCTTTGCCATCCGTTAGTTAATGTTTACAACTAATACATTCAATTCTTGAAAATATTTAAATGGTGTTGAAAATGCATTTGGCATGACGATATTCAACTAAACCCATGAGCATTGTTAAAAATTTGATTCCAGGTTTTAACAGGTATCACGCTCTTTTAATAACTCTAAAAAGTCTCTTGAAAACGAGAGTCGACTGAATAGTTCATAGGCTGACCAAGATAGTCTCATGGAATTTAGCCAAATGAGGTTTCGCTTTCAATACCGTCCTCCATCGGGTCCACACACTTCTTCCTTTGACCTTGCAGCACTTGAAAGCCATCGGTGAAGAAGCTTTATTGTCATTGGTCACAAAATCTCCTCAACAGCAAATATGACGTTGTCATCACTGTGTTATCGGTTCACAACCAACTGTCTGTTCATATTGAGGAACAACAGTTGATAGTCAGATGAGATCAAATCAATATCATAGGGAGGGCGATCAACCTATTCTAAACTGCAGAATTGCACAGCAGCCATTGAAACCAAGGACTGGTTTGTTGGATCATTATCCTGATGAAATAGTTTTCCTGGCTGTTTTTTGTCTTGGTAGCTTTTCGTAACTGCCCCAGGAAGCTAGCACAGTGTTCCCCAATGATGATGTGACCCTTCTGAAGATAGTCAATGAAAACAATCCAAAGCCATCACATCCCCTGTAGATGAAACAACGTTGATCTATCTTCGAGCAGGCGAGGAGGGGTGCTTCCACTGCATGGGTTGCCTACTTGTTCTTGGCTCAACGTGATAAGCCAAACACTCATCCTGAGTCAGGAAATGTTAAAGGAATACAGCTGGATCTGCCTCAAACAATGTCAGATTTTAATGTGATGTGATCAACCTGGTGCACTTTTGATCAAGTGTTAGATGTGGTCCCTCATTGAGCAGAATTCTTCGTCATGCCAAGTTCATTGTGCAGAATATTCTCAACTCTCACACAGGATATGCTAAAAGCATTACCGATTTGAATTATAATCATCGATCTATGTTTCCCTCGGTGGTGGTAGTTGCAGGGCATCAGACCTTGAAACATCTTCAAGACCACCCTAAGTTCAGCTGCCCACTTTTTTTTTTACTTTGGATAAAGCTGGAGCGTCATCTCCTAATGTATTAAGTATGTCAGCATGAATGTCCTTGGGTACGAAACACTTTTTTCTGCCCCTGCACCACGAAGTCAAATTTTGTCCACTTCTAAGAGAAATCGCTACTGATTATTTTTAAAGTCTTCCTTGAACAATCACTTACCACTTTACATGGAACGAAACAATGCAGTTATTAATAAATCGTGTTGAAATTAATGCATGCAATAATTCACAGCTCTTGCATCATTCCATCATTATCAGCCAATGAACTTTTCCCAATGCTCTATTTTCCTCATTCAGGTAACCAATTAAGTAGTCGCTGTGTAAAGTTTGAAATACTTGAGGCCCTCAATCTTTTGCTGGATTATCCGCTGCTGAGTAGAAATATTACGTTTATCTTGGCCATGTAGCCAAAAGAGGTGGTGATCTTAAATTATAATGGGGTCGTTGTAGACTGTCGCTCGGTTTAAGATCATTACTTGACACTTAGGTTCATCAAGCAGTGTTTCAGCCTGTTGCAATAATTCGAGGCTAAGTATAAGTACTTCTCTTACTTCCACTAATCTCGGAGCTCTTGAGTGGGGTGAGAGTAGAGGTCTTATGAGCATAATATTTCTATTTTCCGCGAGCATGAAACAAATTATTATTATAAATGAATTAATGATATACTCTTCCTACTCAGATTCTGCATAGAGATGAAAGATAACCTCTTGACAAATCAAATACCAAAATACAGAGTCAGTTACCAGTTGTGACTAATTCATTTACTGACGTCCTTAAACTTTCGCTGAAGTGAGAATCACATCAAGCACATCAAAATATGTACACATAAAAAATAAGTCACTATTGAAGCCTCTGCATTGTCGTTGTATCGGCTAAGTGTGACAATCTAATCTGTCTAGATGAACAAACCATAGCCCTGAAAATGAAGGAAAATTTTCAGTTATATAACATTTAATGAAGTGTATTTGAACAGAAATACTAGGAGGGATAGAAATGGTTGTTAGAGCTTTTGTCGTGTGTATATTGAATTTTAACCAATATGATTGTCTAGAATTAAGAAGGCGTTAAAGTATGAACAAGTGTTCCTTCGCGTTACATTATGACTCACAAAATAATAGGACTTCGATCATTCTTCTGCTAAATAGAGACCCACAAGGTGTTAAGCAACTGCGCATCAAAAAACCTTCCTACTTGTGCCAGCATAAAATAAGCTCAGGATTTTAAAAATGTATAAGTAAATTGGTAAATCGAATTATGAATAGAATATTATTTAATTTTCTTTGAAATGTTCAAACAATACGTTTTCATATTTTATAATTGCAAATGTATATTACAGATCGCAATATTTGCCTGGTTTTGCGTAATAATATTTTGACATTCACCAAACAATAATATTAATGTTTTGTTCACTTCTTTCTCCTAAATCTCACACGTCCTTCGCTGGTCTTCAGCTTATAATGGGGTTTGATATCAGTGTCAATATATCTTTACAACTGAAAAAGTGTTATTAAATGCATATATCAAAAGCTAATATCAAATGTGTAAATGGAAATCATGGTGATAGGAACACTTAACAATAAATATCATATTCCAGATATTTCATTTCTACAATTTTAGCTCCTGTCCTTCAGTCGGCTTCATGCTCACTAAAAATATATTTACCGAAAGCAAAGACAATCTCACAAAGGGAGAAAACTCTCATAATATATTGTGCAAAAGCATTTTCTTCAAAAATTCTTTTGTAGTATGGAGAGGTTCAGTGTCTAATGCTGATGAAATCAGATTATAGCAAAGGGGTGGCAATTCTTAAATTTTAATTACCTAACATTTTATTAATGCAAAATATGAGGGAATGGCAAAAAACATGGGGAGAAATTGTTTTTTTCTCTTTGAAGAGGTTTAACAATTGTTTGTGATGTAGTAGTAGAGCCAGTAATTTCAAAGGAGGGTCGATACCATTGATCTAAGTAGCTATTTCCCCCATTTTACCGATCCCAGAGTGTTGAAAAGCCGAAATGAACCCAAAACGTAAATATTCAGAAGAAATATCTCAAAGCACTTCTTCCGAGGTTCTAACGATTCTACCAAATTGCAGAATTGAAGGGTTCTAATAAGTTTGTTTGAACTTGTATTATTAAAACTTGAGGAAGATGATACATGAGGAAGATTACACAGATAAAACACTTGGCAAAAGGAAATACTGGACCATGGACAGTTAAAATATTGGACAGAATTAAAATATGAAAACTGGACAGGTAAAAATAAACTGGACGCAAGCACTGAACACTGAATATAATTAAAAACTCTCGGCTTGTTTGGCGAGAAGACTTAGCCTGTTTAAAATGTGAAAACTGGACAAGTTGAACACTGGTTTCTTCTCTTTCTATATTTTTTTATCCATATCTTTTCGCAAGCAACTACGTTCCCCTACCGTCGGTCGTTGAGCAATATCCGAGATGTGACATTTGTACGAAGGGAAGGATGCAATTTCAAATATTTAATATTTCATCACTCTGTAGAGTGATGAAATATAAAAAATGTACATTATTTACATTATTTACATTTGACAGATATTTGTTCTCATCTTGTTTGTTGTTAACACAACAACGTTTCGGCTGATATACCATCCAGCCTTCATCAGGCGTCTTGGGGAAGTTTCGAACTTGGGTTCTCATCATTCGATTCCAGGCAGTGCCCTGAATAATAATAATAATAATAATAATAATAATAATAATAATAATAATAATAATAATAATAATAATAATAACATCGAAAAATACCTTAGGAATGAGAACTCAGCTTCGAAATTTCCCCAAGACACCTGATGATAGCTAGAGAGTATATCAGTCGAAACGTTGTGTTAACAACAAACAAGATGAGGACAAATATCCGTCAAATGTAAATAATGTAAATAATGTACATAATTCCTCATCTCTTAAATATAGAAACGTAAATATAAAATGGTTCCGTTTTATAATTCACTGTCTATTTTCCCGTAGCCCATTTACAACAGAGCCAACAAGAAAATTTCCATTGTTTTGATTATCTCATTGAACAAATTCGTGGCTCTTTCTATGACATAGGTGAACTCAGAGTTTAATAGATAGAAATGGGTTAATAGGCTTATAGAAATGGCAACGAAGTATCAAGTTCCAGCCTCAAGACTAATACAAACACGAGTTAACAGAAGAGTTCCACTTGGTAGTATGTGTAGCCAATTTTCTTATTCATTTCTTAAAAAGTAGAATCGAACGCCTGGGTGAGTATAATGCCTGAGTGAGTGTAATGCCTGAGTGATTATAACGCCTAGGTGAGTAGAACGCCTGGGTGAGTACAAAAAGTAGAATCGTTATGCCTGGGTGAGTATACCTTGATAGTATTCAGTATGTTTTTAATAAAGTTTTTGATCCCTATGTTTTCGCAAACAACTACGTTCCTCTACCTTTGTCGCTGAGCAATATCCGGGATGTGACATTTGTACGAAGGGAAGGATGCAATTTCAAATATCTTGAGATGACCTTTAGGATATGACTTTCCGAAATGAAATATTTACATGTTTTAAATGACATAAATTTACTGGATCGGGTCTTTAAAATATTTTATCCCGCTTGGAGCAAATCCACCAGATTTAAAAACCAGATGTATCATCGCTGCAGCTATTCCTAATCTGGAGTAATCGAAATTAATGCAAGACCATATAATACGAAGCATACTGCTTTTGAAATGGGGATTCATTAAAGAGATTCATTCGGGTTTATGAACTGTGGGAGATTTGGCTGCTATCTAAAGCAGGTCATATAGTTGTTTACAAGTTGCCAATAAAGTAAATTGAATATCCACAGAGTAGTATTCCAGAAAAAGATGGCGTAAATGAAAATGGAGTCAATATTTTTTAGGCTTATAGTATTAACAATTATTCGCGTATCTCTATAATAAAGAGCCAAATAACCCACGCACAATATAGTTACGAAATATTTGTTCTCTGTACAAAAACTATAAAGCACAAACACACGTAAAACACACATAGAATTATATAATATACATATATGTATATATGTGTGTATGTGTGTGTATACATATATAAATATATATATATATATATATATATATATATATATATATATATATATATATATATATATATATATATATATATATATATATATATATATATATATATATATATATATATATATATAAATATATATATATATATATATATATATATATATATATATATATAAATATATATATATATATATATATATATATATATATATATATATATATATATATGTATGTATGTATGTATATGTGACATTATGACTGTTCAACAAAGCAGCTGACGCCTACATATTTCCATTGATTTAAATAGAATATAATAACAATTTCGCTTTTATTTGCCGAAGTTAAAGGCTGGTCGACTAATGTAATGGAAATCACCTTAGATTTTCTCACATCTGCATTGTATTAGCTTACGTGAATGCTTGTGTTATTTCTTAACGTAAATATAGCTTATAGATTGATCAGAGCTATTACATAGGCAATAAACGATTGATAGCAGTATCACTTGTTTTATTAATTTTTGTCATGCTTACAGTAGAAATTATTGAGTACCGTATTGTACATGTGCGCTTACTATATAGTATGCAGAATGTTTGTGTGTGCATGTATATGTATATATATCTATATATAGGTGTGTGAGTATGTGTTTAAACTTTCCTGATATGATATATAAATGCAAATATATTTACATGTATAAATTTATGGAATTATGGAATGTGTGCCGGGGTATATGAATGTAGGTGAATTGTTTATAGAAAAGTGTATATATAAATAAATAAATACATATATATATATATATATATATATATATATATATATATATATATATATTCATATTATACGTATGTATATACGTAGTTATATGCATATATATATATACGTGTGTGTGTATGTATGCATTTATATGTATATACATATATATGTCTATGTATGTATTTATTTGTATGTATATGTATGTGTATGTGTGTGTGTGAATTCACCTATTATAAAGCTTGATATGTAAATGATGATATAATTAGCTAACACCTAGATTAGTAAATTATTGCAAGGAATGTCACTAAAAGCATAAAGTTAAGTTACCTCGAAGTTAACAGTATACACATAGGAACACATAGATACACGCATACACACAGGCATGCATGCAAGTATGTATGTATGTATACATGTATGTATATATGTATGTATGTATTCAAGGATCGTCTACAGGTGTTGAGGCGATGACAGATTTTGTTTCGATTTAATATCGCATAATATTACATAATCATAGCCTGTATTGATTCCACTATTGTAAACGATATCGCTGTTATTAAAACGATCGTAACCTGATAATGTATGTGATACCAAATGATTTCATTAGTTTATTCATTTCAGATATACGCATATATTTATAAATATTAATGTGTATTATATAGGATACGCATTCAGAAAATCATGCGACTCTTACTGCAAACTACTTTTACGGATTCGGTAATCAACTCACGCAGGAATTAATTATAAAAGTTAGGAAATGTAAAATGTTCATGTAACTGAAAAACTGGAAAATCCGTGAGATAAAATTATTCTGTGTGGAATATATCAAAGTAATATGTGAGGAAACATGAGCGGTATACATATATATTAATGTTTTTGTGTGTGTGTGTGTGTGTGTGTGTGTGTGTGCATGTATATATATATATATATATATATATATATATATATATATATATACATACATATATATATATATATATATATATATATATATATATATATATATATATATATATATATATATATATATATATATATATATATTTATACATACATATATATATATATATATATATATATATATATATATATATATATATATATACATATATATATATATATATATATATACATATATATATATATATATATATATATATATATATATATATATATATATATATATATATATATATATATATATATATATATATATATATATATATATATATACATATATATATATATATATATACACATGTGAGTAAAAATAAATACAATAAAAGGGGTTTTGTATGAATGTGTATAGAGGAATATATTATTTTGTTTAAAAAAGTTCCAACTCTGTCTGTTTTTTATGTTTTATTTATATTCTTGTAAAATTAATGTGGGATATAGAATATGGAATATACAATATATAATATATGTATATTCCATATTCTATATCCCACATTAAATTTACAAGAATATAAATAAAACATAAAAAACAGAGTTGGAACTCTTTTAAACAAAATAATATATATATATATATATATATATATATATATATATATATATATATATATATATATATATATATATATATATATATGCCATATATATACACATGGTAATATCAACTACAAAGGTACTCCATCTGGTGAGAGATAAATATTGTTTGTTAAACATAAAAAACATGAAAACATATATTGTTATGTTTATTATATATGTATTCGTGTGGTTTCCATAGGGTTATGACTATTTCGATAGTTTCTTCATATATTTTTATTTTCAGTAGACAAGAAATTATACACGTGTTCGCATTAGTATGAGTATCCAGCATTTTACAATACAATTGGCTATTCACAAGTTGTAGCAAAGAAAATCAAATTGCTCATCAGGTCAGCAAAACATCGTCGTTACATCAACGCTTCAACTCTAAATATACACATGAAATCTGCGCTATATAATACACAAAGTATGGAAGTATGAACGTGGACAAAATTACATTGATTTTGTCAGGAAAGTGTAAACGTTGGAGTATATTTAAAAAAAATTTCTTCCCATATCAACACACATTAATTAAGATAACGTGGTAAACAGAAATTAAAGGATTCATAATCATTAATTTAAACTAATAACGAAAAATATCAAGAGATAAAAAAATATAAAACACAGATAAAGTAAAGATTGAATAACGTAAAAATATATAAAGATATAAGCAAATAATAGTAATACAATTTTGCGTAAGTTCTTACGAAGATGGATTGGTTGGGAAAACCTGTTGGTGATTTTAAAATTCTACAGAATTCATGGATAAGTGCGTGAAGGCCTGGGGAACAAATTTATACCAAAAATATGTGTTCTTCAAATGTAAACCTCCAGGAAATGAAATAATACCACAACTCCCCACAGAAGGAATTTGAACTTTCAGGCATCTCTCACTCACATCAATCAAAATTTAATATGCTTTACATACAGTGTATGAAGCTGCCATAAAGTAACTACATACACACATACATATATAAGCTCCAGAAAATTATTAATGGAGAAGAATATTGAACTTAACTCCAGTCTGATATATATGCTGTGAGTCAATTGTCAGACAAAAACAAAATGCAACTAAGCGAGTGAAAATTTGTTCTGATGCATTTTGGAAAAAAGATTGTGCTAAAACAGCCATACTCTCTTCCTTCAGGGGAACATCTCTAAGGTGGGGCCCAGTTAGAATTTTCTTCAGGTCGAGTAGCCCTTCCCACTCAAAAGGTCCCTGAATAAGGTTTGTTTAAGGATGTTGAGCAAAACACCCATGTTTCTAAAGGTGAGTTATTCAAACCCCAAAGAATTCCTCTCAACACATGGCTATGATGCTCCTCCACTACTTCTGCTCATGATCAGAGAAGCACATATCGTCATCCACCAAGGGACATGCTCAACTGGTTAAGGTCTAACAACTGACAAGCAAATATGTGGTATTAAGCAGAATATTTGCTGTAGCCCATCTTTTTATACCAAGAAAAAACAATGTACATGATAACACTTCCAATCAATTAAGATCAGAAGACATGAGAGCCACTGCCTGGAACTGCATCCGGGCATTTATTATTATTATTATTATTATTATTATTATTATTATTATTATTATTATAATTATTATTATTATTATTGTTGTTGTTGTTGTTGTTGTTGTTATTTTTATCATCATCATCATCATC
>NC_142939.1:43501295-43506295 GCF_046866305.1 Octopus bimaculoides
CATTGGATAGATATGGACGTGTCATTCTCTAAGAATTCTGATAACGTTAGGGGTATCAACTAGATAGCTGATGAATTTTCTTCGTCGATGTACCAATCCTGTCATCTAACCTTTGTTATTTCACTTAAACTTTTTTTTCTCATTTCATTCATTATCTATTTATTCAAGACCATTTTAGTGTATAGTCAACTACACGAACTGCTATTCTATTTGTAAAAGCGTTTCAAAAACAAGAGAAAATCGAAAGAAATAAATTACTGTAAAAGGTAATTGATTTTGTGGTTAGCGTAAATAGTAAAGAATTTACCTTCCGGAATATTATGCTTCGTCAAGTGAGAGGGGGGCAATATCAGAGACAGACTGATAGAAACAAGGGAACGGGGATGAAAGAAAATTCTAATTACCGAACACCTACGGATGCAGATTCGTTTCCAAATCACGTCTGATTTAAATATCATTACATATTTTATTGAGAGTTCTTAAAGTAATCTATCTTACAATGTAAAATATAAAGTGTATTTGATATTAGTTACAACTATTTATCGAATATAAACTATGTTTACGGGTAAGGTGTAAATATGAACAAAATATTGTCATCAGTTTTTAATATATTTGATTTCAAGACATACTTTATATCTTGATACAGATTTACACCCCTTTACAATCGACAATGGCAACTGATATTAATATTTTAAATAATGATTGAAAATGAACTAGTCAAGTAATTTCATGTTTTATAAAACATCTTAGATGTCAACAGATTTTTAGTAGTAAACAAAGAAGATATTTATGCCAAAGTGAGTGAGTTTAGAATTTAGCTAAAATATTTTAGTTTGCATGGGAATCACATTTGTACCAACTCTTCACCGATGATTGTCTTTCGAAATTTAAGAAAAATATTCCGAGTCATTTGAATACCCCTGCAAATGACATCCAGCCCATCATGTTATTGTTTAAAAACATGTAACCTCTGAGGGCTTCGGGGAAAAATTACAGAGATCAAAATATTTTTTCAGCATAAGAAGAGAAAGGCGGATAGATTGCATCTATTTCATTGACGGAATTGTTTTGTCGTCTGAGGTCGAAGAGTTCCTAGAGAGAAGAATTACTGTCCAGGTTTTCGACAGTCCCCCGTAATTAAACAATATGCAGCTTTATTGAGATTTAAAATAGATTCGTGTTAGCGGAATCAGGCGACTGTTTGTTGACAGGAATTCCCACAAACTGTCATAGAGAAGGTGTCCTGAAGGAAATTAAACCAGGAATATTTGCATTCTTTCCACATTCATTTCTGAAAACGAAGATATCACTTTGAAGTGTATAATAATTTTTATACGAATTTTAATTATGATTGGCATGGGAGATTAAGTAAACGGATTTCACATTAAAATTGAGAGACAGAAAAATATGTCCGCAAATGAGACGCATGAATATTTTATTTGTAAAAATATCTTAATTGTTTTCGAAGTTGGAATAGCATAAATTTTCCCTCCAAACTGACATGTTTAACTGTGTTATATAATTGCAGCATGCTCAATTAGCAAGACACGAAAATAAAAGATGCGGGTGAGATATTTTGACGATATCCAGTGTTTAAACTTTAGAGCTCGTAACGAAATAAAACGCTATAATAATCGTTAAAAACATCTGTAGATATAAATATCAAGAATAGAGTATAAATACATATATGCATACATACATACTTGCATACATGCATGCATACGTACATAGATAGATACACACACATACATACAAACATACATACAAACATACATACATACAAACATACATACATACAAACATACATACATACACACACATTGTTTTCGTCATAAAATTTATAAACTTTCGAGATTACTCGAAATAATTGTTTTTTGGACAGATAATCTCGATGCATATAAAGTGGATGTAAAATCGGAGGTGAAAAACCTTCCTGCATTAAAAAAAATCAAAAGATGCTTTGAATTTTGCAATAGAAAAGGACTTTCAACTCAATATGTGCAGGCTATTATTTACAGGTTTACCTGCTACGAGATCCTATGTTTCATATATATATATATATATATATATATATATATATATATATATATATATATATATATATATATATATATATATATATATATATATATATATATATATATGTATGTATATATGTATATGTATATATTTATATATATATATATACACATATTATTACACACACACATATATATATATACATATATATATAGAATGTATATGTATAGAGTAATCCGTTGCCGTATCGTGGTTCACCTATCGCTGTTTATTATTTAAGTTTACGTCCATTCCTCCGTGGTGTTGTTTTGCATTTATAATAAAATAAATATGTGCAAATTATAAAACTAATTAAAAAAATATAGAGTACCGCAGTGCTTCTCCAGCTGTCTGATGTGGCCTACTGGCGTTTTTTTTTCCAATGTATCAAGGACTGGTAATATTTCTTAGTAATATTAATTTATACCGGAAACAATATATATGATGAAAATAATAAAAGTTGACAATTTTTTAATGTTATATTTATTTTGTAAACAAATAATACAATTTTACATAAGCATTTTATAAGCATTTTATAACGTTTCTCTTTTTTCAGGAAACTCGTCGTGTACTGGCACCAGTCCGCGGACCACCACTCTGACTAGCATTGCATTACAGTACTGTTTCTACTTCGCGGATTTTCACCTGTCGCGGTGGGAGGGAGCGGTTTGGAATGTGACACCCACGATAGTTGAGGAATAACGATATGCACACACACACACACACACGCGCGCACACACACACACACACACACACACACACACACACACACACACAGAGTTGTAAGGATTTTGCGAAGTATTTATGTAGATTCACAACCTATACAGTGATTAATTTCTCATTTTACCGTTCTAAGAACTTGATAAATACAAAACGGAAGTGTTACAGCAGAATGTCCAAAGTCAAGACGTGTTGTTCGCTGTTATTGTGATTGTTGTTCTTCTGTCCGTTGTTAAATCAAATCTAACTGAATACAATAACAGTGACAGACATTCATCTTGTGGGCACTACGACATTTTAGTGTCACGTAGGTATATTATTCAAAGGAATTTTTTTCTTATTATTTTACATGTTAGATCATAATATGCCGAATGTTTAGACTGCCATTTCTAGCATGTTGAGAGTCTCGTTCGTTGTTCATTGATTAACTCCATGAAACCAAAACTAAACATATATAGGCCATGAAAGGTGGCTGCCCTCAGTAACTGGACATTACAATTTAGATACTTTGTTTGCGTATATATCTATCTGTTTATCTATATGTACACACACACACACACACACACACACACGTATATATATATATATATATATATATATATATATATATATATATATATATATATATATATATATATATATATATATATATATATATATATATATTATATATATATATATAGAGAGAGAGAGAGAGGGGGGGAGACGATCAGAAAATGGAGGAAAAACAACAAATAGAAGTGTATCTGTGGTGCTAAAAAGCCATTATTTAATTAGTTAAGCAAGGTGAAGTTAAGAGTGAGTTTACAGCTGTTACTGTGTACCATATTGAGGTAAATATGTACTTACCTCATTGCAAATGGTAGACGTCATCAGAACGAAGAAGGCAGACTTAGACAAAGAGGAGAATAGAGCGAAAGATAGAGGGAGAAATCGAAAAAGGAAATGTTCAATGATTCGAAAGTCTTGCATTTCAGTTGGGTTCAAAATTTAGTTGGGTCAGGTAGTTGAAGAGTGCCTGTAGATACTTCTATCCCTCAGAGGGCTTAACACCTCTAACTTATGCCTTATATATATATATATATATATATATATATATATATATATATATATAATTTTAAAATAGGATAAAATCTTTATAAGAATTTATCAAGTAGTTAGCGTGAAAAACCTCATAAGGGAAAAATTTATTAATCATTTATTTTAAATATATTTATTTATATTAAGGGCATTACTATACATAAATGCCTCACGCTAGGAGGGACTCTTAAATTCAAAACTACCATAATAAACATATATGTCCGAATAACAGAAAAGCATTGATTTCATACACACAAACGCGCACGCACTCATATGTATGTATATACCTTGTGGATCTGTATCAGTCAAAAGAGATCCTGTATCTTTTTTCTCTTTTTTTCTCCTTGGATGGAAACCTACAAATTGTCAATACATGTAAGTCTCTATTTTCTGCAAGTCCTTTATGGTTATTAGTAATTAATTTTGTTTTCTAACAACTGTTGGCTACAACGTACACAAGCAAGGCATACAGGATCATTGTGTGGTTGATTCTTCTCGACTGAAACTTACTATTGTCATCAGACTTCCAGATTTTTGATAGAAAAGAAAAGAACGAAATAGAAGATTTGTAATCTGGCATGCTATCTGCATTGATATTTTCTCCTGCTAAGGCGACGAACTGGCAGCATCCTTAGCACACCAGGCGAAATGCTTAACGGTATTTCGTCTGCCACTACGTTTCGAGTTCAAATTCCGCCGAGGTCGACTATGCCTTTCATCCTTTTCGCCGTTGATAAAGGAAGTACCGGTGAAACACTAGGGTCGATGTAATCAACTTAATCCCTCCCCACAAATTTCAGGTCTTGCGCCATTTTTTAGCAGAAACTGACAAAATACTTGCCGGTCTCGGTTGGGTTTTTTCTTTTTCTTTCAAATGTTTTTTCTTACGATTTACCTGGCCGATACAAATGCACCGATGTAGAAGATTAGATCGGTGAATTATAAGGAAGTTGTATCAGATACCTTATGGTGTTTGATCTAGGTCGATGAACTTTGAGTTTACTTCCCGACATGTCGTACGTGTCTGGTGGAGCTAGTCCGTTGCATGACTTCAAACCATCACCTGAGACTTCATGTGCATTTGGGAAGATCTACTCTTTTGCCAGCATTTCCACCACGTTATCGGATTGAGAATACTTTCC
>NC_142939.1:43511295-43541295 GCF_046866305.1 Octopus bimaculoides
ATGTATATATATATATATATATATATATATATATATATGTGTGTGTGTGTGTGTGTGTGTGTGAGTGTTTCAGTGTGTGTGTGTGTGTGTGTGTGTGTGTATGTATATAGGTATGTAGATAGATAGAGACAGAGAGAGATAGATAGATAGAGAGAGATAGAGATAGATAGATAGATAGATAGATATATAGATAGATAGATAGATGATGGATGGATAGGTAGATAGATAAACAGATATTAAACATCTTGTCCACTTCGTTTTGTATTACCTCCTACGCAGCATAAAACGTTTCTGATTCATTCCTGGAACGGTATATTTATTGTGCTGTTTTGGTGCTTGTCTGATTTTGCTGTTGTTATGGTGATGGTGTTGGTGATGTTGGTGGTGGTGGTGGTGGTGGTTTTGTTCATCGTCGTCGTCATCGTCGGCATCGTGCTGGTGTCGGAAGTTGTGCTGGTGATGTTATTTAGATTCAGACACATCCTGATGGAGAAAATCATCTTGACTTCAAATTCCAACTAGGTCGCCCTTGCCTTTCATCCTTTCGAGGTCGATGTAATTGACTTACACTATGCTCAAAAACTGCTGGCCTTGTGCGAAAATTATGAAAGCAATATAAAGATACTCCTCCAATCTCTGCTCAGCTGACTGTGATGATTGAACATATCACGAGGAAATAAGGTAAAATTAGAGAAACAGGCAGAAATGTGAACTTGGTTGAAATAAGATGCTATGTTGTATTTACAAACAATAGAGTAATACTGAATAAAAAATCCCATTCTTTCACTTTTACATACTGTTTCGCACAGAGGTATCATTGATATGCATTAATAGAGACACAGTACATAAATCTGAGACAAAAAATAAGTTTCCGTACTTCTTTCCAGCGACAGGATAATTTCGTTAATATGTACAGCACCATTTTTAACTATTGTAAATTTCTACTGATTGCCAACTTATAAGTGGATGTTTAGCATTGTGTATTCTATAGATGAAACATTGGCCCTGTTAGAATCATTTCCATACCTAGTCTTTATACAGTGTTTTAAAACAGAAAATATCTATAATGAAAACTTATTACATAATTTTTGTTTCAAGAAGTTACTGTACATTGTTAATATTTCGTGTGGCTTCCCTTAGCTTGAATAATTGCTTCAATATGCCCGGGAAGATATGCGTACATATCCATCACCATCTTCACAGGTATGAGATCCTATTCTCTGTAGATGAACCCCCATAGCTCTTCAAGATTCTGTGGATTCTTCTGTGGATTGCTCTGTGCACAAGATACTTAAATCGGGGATCTGAGGTGGCAAGTTTTTTTCAATATGGTAACACCTTCATCAACCAGATCCTGCTGTGTTGCACGCAATCTGTGGCATGGAGCTCCATCATGCTGAAAAAACCTCGCAATCATCAAATTGTCGTTCAGTAACTGGATGTATTTGGCACAATTCAAGTTACCGTCAATTTTAACCAACTTTCTTGAACCATCTCTTTTTATGTATCCCCAAATGCATCAGACTCTTACTCCCAAACTCCACTGTTTTGGTCGTGTAACGTGTTGTTTCGCTTTCCTGGAAGCCTTCTAACAAATTCACGCTTATTGAAACGAATATTATGTAATAAATTTTCATTATAGACATTTTTCTCTTTTAAAACTCTGCATCTCGATTGCTTTATGTGAGGTGGCCAAAAACTTTTGCATGGCCATTTTTGGTAGTCGTCTAGAATTTCTCCCTTCTCATTCACAACCCCTACTAAAATTATAATAATTATGTATGGAAATTATTGCAACAGGACCGGCAATTAGTAGAAATTTACAATAGTTAAAAGCGGCCGAAGATTTTTGCTCGGTATTGTGTGTACATATAAATTTATGTGTGCGTGTGTGTATAGATAGATAGATAGATAGATAGATAGATAGATAGATAGATAGATAGACACACACACACACATACTTACATACATACATAAGCATACATCCTTCTAAGTCCTATCCAAGGTGATAGGAAAGTCGGTCCAGGAGATTCATCCTCCACCATCCCCAGCACATTGTTTCTCACGGGTGCTGACGTCACTGACAAGACGGATACAAAATAGCTAGATCCCGTAGCGCTGAGAGCACTGAGAGTGACACCGAATGGCAGCCGATGGCGTTGTTTAATCATCGTCCTCCTCTCTCCATGCAGGCTCCTATGTTCGGTTTCGAAACGCACTACTCTAGCATCACGCATGAACTGCTATGCACTCAGCTTAACAGCTAGAGACTCACAACTATCAAGAGAGGCATATCATATATATATATAGGCACAGGAGTGGTTGTGTGGTAAGAAGCTTGCTTCCGTTTCCGGTCGTCAGTTGTCTTACTGCAGCAGAGCAGTGTCGACGTGAGTCTTTTGGCTCCGCCCAAGAAGGAAGAAGAAAAAGAAAATTTGAAAATTCGGACTGAAGGTCCTTACCACGCTAGTCTTTAGCGTGGCGAATTAAGAAGTTCAGCTAAAAGGTAACACTGTTTGTATTCTGGGTCCAGTGGGGGCCTGTTGTTTGTTGTATCTATTTTTTTTACGAGCAAGGAGTCCCTACTGGATTATATACTTTGGTTTGCCTGCAGTTGAGCAATTGGTTCACTTTTTAGTGAACAATTATTCTCATTGTGAGACATATTGTTTCGGGGGCGTATCCCGCCTCCAAAAAATAGTTGAACTTTTATTTGCTTTATGAAAGCAATTTATTCAGAGAGAAGTGTTTCAGTCGTTGTGTTCCGGGTTCAATTGGAGTACCACAGGCCTGGAGTACCTAGTGGCCGAAAATGTTTTTTTTTTTTTCTGTGAACTGCTTTACGTCGTTGAGCACCGAATATTGTTGCCACGCTAGTCTGTAGCATGGCGAATTAAGTAGCTCAGCTGCGAGGTGGGGCTGTTTGTGTCTAGGTCCAGTGGGGGCTTGTGGTTTGTTGTATTTTTCTTTTTACGAACAAGGAGCCCTTATTGGATTCTATACTTTGGTCTGCTTACAGGTGAGCAAATTGATTCACATTTTAGCGAATAATTGTTTTCATTGTGAAAATCATTTTGGGGGCATATCCCGCCTCCAAAATATTGAACTTTTTTGAAGATTCGTAGAAGCTCACTGTGTTCCGGGTTCAATTGGAGTATTAACGGGCCTGGAGTACCAAATTGGCCGAAGACTTGTGTTTTGTTTTGAAACTGTTAAATTGTTTCCTTTCCTTCCTTCTTCCACCCTTTCGTGACTTTCTTTTTGTTTTTCTGAACTGTTTTTCCTTTCTTTTCCTTTTCCTTTTTCTTTTGGTGAACTTTTATTTCACTTTTTTTTTTTGCACTTTAACAGACATGGAAAAAAAAAGTAGAAATAATGAAGCCACTGTCTTGGAGTGGGAGGTTGTCCCACCCAAGCAGTGGATTGAAGAGACAGAGAAGAGGACAGTTGTCTTGCGGACCTATTCCAGGTAATGCAACGCCATTGTCCTCTTCAATAAAGAAAAAATAATGAAAGAGCTGGCAAGCTGTTTGCCAGCCAGAAGTTACTTTATTACAAGGGGAGGCAAATACGCAACGGTGTCGTTGCTATTTGACTCCCCTGAAGAGGCTGGCATAGCGGCCAGCCAACCACTCCAAGGGGAGGAAATTTTGTTCCTCCCCACTTATTGCGGGAAAAGAATCACCAGAGCCTGGATGTGTGGACTGCTCCCGGGTACCAAGGCTGGGTGGATCTCTGATGCCATCCAGCGGGTCTTGGGGGATAATGGGCCCAGGCTCCTGAATGTCAGCATAACGCCTGCGGTCGACTGGGAAGGTGGTTAAAGCTAATTTAACCCTATGGACCTCAGTGGCCGTAGGAGACATGCTGTTTCCAGACTTTTTGAAAAATGCCGGGTCCAGGTACCCGATAATGCTTGAGGGACGCACCGCCGAGTGTCACCGGTGCTTGGAGCCGGGCCATATAAGGAAAAACTGACCTAAGGGCCGTGGGAAGGCCCCGGAGCAGGATAAATAAAGTGTGCCCGTCGCCCCCATTGGAGGGGGAGACGGTGAAAGTCGTGGACGCGGAAGCGTCCACGAAAAGTAAAAGAAAGATGAGTGACGGCAGTTGCTCACTCGTTAAAGTGCAGTCTGCGAGTGAAAAGGAGGGACCCCCGGCGTGCGGTGGAGGTCCCAGACCCAAAGACGAAAAAAAAAGAAAAAAGAAGAAACGCGAGACGGACGGCGGACACCAATGTGCCGCCGAAGAAACCCGAGGCCACTCCGGTGGGTAGTGTGCCACCGGAGCGGGAGGCTCTTCTAGTGGGAATTGTGCAACTGCAGAGCAGACCGCGGTCCCTCCGTGTGACGACGTATTTGGATACGTGTTTGGGTCGACACCGTTACGATTCGACCGCTATAGACCATCCAAGTTGGCCTCCGCAGGTGGGTACGGAGGTCATAAATGTCATTGAAGGTAATGAAATAGAAAGGATTTGCGACAAGAAGGACTTCGTCTCCATTAAGTCGGGCCAGCCAATGCCCGCTTTCCTGCAGGCAGCAGGAATCCTGCTTGAGGGCCCGGATGTAGAGGATATATAGAATTTGATTTGATTTGATTTTGCTGTTGTAATGATGGTTTCTATTCAACAAGGTTTTTGAGGGGTTATCGGTAGGCGGGCGCCGGTGTCCCTCCTATTTTTTACTCATCTTTTTGTATTCCTTTCATTCATTAATGTCTGTGTCCAGCCCGCAGCTCCTTTATGTCTGTTTGTCTTTGTTTGTCCCCTCTATGTAATGCCTTTATGGCAAAATTTATGAAAAAAACAAGCTTGCTTCCCAACCACACGGTTCCGGGTTCAGTCCCAACGTGTGACAGCTTGGGCATGTGTCTTCTACTATAGCATAGTGCCGACAAAAGTATTAGATTACACACACACACACACACACACACACACACACATATATATATATGTATATGTATATATAGATATGTGTATATATATATATATTCATACATACATATATGTATATATATGTGTGTGTATATATATATATATATATGTGTGCGTGTACCTTTATATATGTATATGTGTGTTTGTGTGAGTGTGTGTACATAGCTAAGCATGGGTGCGTTTGCTTTTGTGTGTCTGCATGTATACGTGCATATGGCAGTGACTGTGTGCATATGTACCCCTGTAACTATATATTAGAATGCAGTGTTGTCCGAGGAGAGAGCAGCGGTCCAACATCAAGTAACAATCATTCGGTGACGTCTACTTTGAAATTCATGCATTAAATTATCACTTTCCTAATTAAATGGAATTAATTTGCTTTTCTAAAATTATTAATGAATATTTATAATGCCAACTTGCATTGGAAGTACACAACTATATAAAGGGTAATGGTAAAGACTCCCTTGTGGGCATGAATGACAACGGGATTGTATCTACAAAGTTACCTTCCGAGGCACAAACTGGGTAAGGTTGTCTGTGGAAGACCAGCAGTCGGCCTTCTCTCTCAACGCCATTGTTGTTATCTAAAGAAAAGCAATGGTCGATACAGCTTTGCACCAGTGACTCATTTCTTCAGCTGAGTGAACTGGAGCAACGTGAAATAAAGTGCCTTGGTCAAGAATACAACAAAAGCCCGGTCCGGGAATCAGCTATGTATATATATATATATATATATATATATATATATATATATATATATATATATATATATATATATATATATATATATATATATATATATATATATATATGTGTGTGTGTGTGTGTGTGTGTGTGTGTGTATGTATCTATATGTATATGTATATGTATGTATGTGCAGATTTCTATGCTTTATGTATGTATTCTCATGCATATTGTTGCATATCTAGACTTGCTAATATATATTTGAATGATAAATTTCAGGAAAGTTTTACAGATTTCTACATTTCCAGTGATGGACTGGATCTGTAGTGTTCGAATTAGCTTTCTTATTTCTGGTTTTGAGAAGCCTAATTTCTGAGAAGTGGTATTTAAGCAGTGTGTTACATATCCTAGGGCCCCAGTAATTACAGGTATAAACCTGATCTTGTAATATGGATAGAGTAACTGCAGATTTCTCAATATTACAGCAGACGTGTTCTCTTTTTCACTGATCTTCAACTTTACGTTAACTGTATGTATGTATGTATGTATGTATGTATGTATATATGTAGGTATGTATACCTTTATATTGTCGAGTAATAAACTTTTCATTATGGCATATGATCGGTTACAAGTTACCATTGGTTCTTCCTCTTTATTGCAGTTTTACAAAAACAATTACAAAAACAAAAAGAAACGTAGGAAATATGGTTACTGAAGCTTGAAAGTTTCATTGCTACTTTTCTTTTCAGAACATGTGTGTGTCTGTTTGTGTGTGTGAGCGTGCATGTACTCAGATACGCAAACATGCACACGCAGATAGCTATTTCTAGGCTTACTTTCCAATATTAAATATTTTTATCACAATAAAGCGGTGAGCTGGCAGAAACGTTAGCAAGCCGGACGAAATGCTTAGCGGTATTTCGTCTGTCTTTACTTTCTGAGTTCAAATTCCGCCGAAGTCGACTTTGCCTTTGATCCTTTTGGGGTCGATAAATTAAGTACCAGTTGCGTACTGGGGTCGATCTAATCGACTGACCCCCTACCCCCCAAAAATTTCCGGTCTTGTGCCTAGAGTAGAAAAGAATCTTTATATCACAATTCTTTGCGTTCAGCAGAGGGCAGTGAATTTCATGTAGCATAAGTTAAATCTTTGTACTTTCAGATAAACTGAAGGGTTTTTTTGTATGCCATTGTATCTTGCAACTCCGGTTTTAAACGATTGATGATGGGTAAAGACACATGGCAAAAATATACGAAAACACATGGCGATTTTTTTGATTCACAACAAATCGATATTTTATTTAGCTTCCGGAATAAAATAAATCGTTCGACTACTTGTTGCATGTGTATCTAGTTGTTGAGTCCAGGAATATGTGCCATTATTTACTCTGCAGTTCAAGTATAAAATCGATGAATTGAGGAATTGGTATTTCTTGTGGCATGCTCGAATGTTTGGAAACTTGAAAGAAAGAAAAAAAGAAAAGAGAGAGACGTTAGTATGGAGAGGAATCAAAATTTTGATAGATAAGTAGTTCGTGACCTCTTGCAACCACAATAAGCCTCAACTACTCCAATTGACTTAGAGCAGGCGAAACATTTTCGGTATGCATGATCTACCATATTTAAAAATTACATTCACTAGGACGCAAATGGTAATTATTTGTTGTAAGATTTTTTACACTTCACTAGTTCAGAATAGAATGACTTTTGCGGGGTGGCGGTTGGAAAATTATTATACACCGAGTACTGTATCAAAATCACATGATAGATTCTGATAGCTTCAACGAAAACAACTTTTCTGAAGTGATTACATTTTCTAGAAGAAATGGAAGGTTTTAAATACCAAATTGTTCGCTTCACACGCTGTAAAGATTGACATCTGGAACTGTATTCTAGTGTGAAGTATGTTTATTCTTTTAGCCTTCATCAGCATTAGTTTATAAAGTATCAGTAAAGAATGCGTTGTATTGTGTGAGATTAAATGATTTTTATTTACAAAGCAATCCCTCCTCATTCTGCTAAGAAAATGTGAGCTTTATTGTGTGTCTTGATAACAGGCTTTTGTGTACTTTGGCAGAAACTAAAATCGAGATGTTTGCAGAAGCTCATCCCTTATATTATCAACGGTAATTTCGCTGATGTCCTTGAAGTTGACATTAAAATACTTCAGTGTTTAGAGAACTTGCATTTCCTGCATGGAAACACTTCAAAGACATGTCTTTCGCAATCCGTTCCATAGACATACATATCATAAATGTCTAATTTACTTTGCTGTCTCTATATTAAAATGTTAAACAAATTAATACATATTAAATAATTCTCACCGTTTTTCTCTATGTGCGATTACCTTCAGATTTAGTAGTTAAATATGTCATTGACTATAGAAATGAGGGAATGAATAATAATACGTGTGCATCTAACATTCTAAGATTATTTGAATGACTTTAAATATATTATTAATTTCGTGACGATCGCCGTATCACGAAGTCCAGCGAAAGGATTACGCTGAAAGAGGCAGTGCAGTATGCTGTGATTATTTCTACGGATGATTCTCTCGACATCAATCAGAATAAGCAGAGAATTGATTTGAAAACGCTAGCGGTTGTGTTTCCTTCAAAATGGTTCCGGAGCGAAAATTATTTGAGAGCAACAGTTATATTATTTTATTCATTTATTTGTATATTTGTATATTTATATATTTATTTCCTTTACACTACGACTCCATTTGCCGCAAAAAATTAGCTGTGGCCAAACCAGTATTTACGTTATCATTGAGGCTGCAGCATGATTGGGAAACCGTCAACGTGGAAGTAGAGACCAGAATCATTTTCTCAGGACCCGTGTCATTCTAAATCTTAACTTTCAAAACATAATGGATCTGGGGATCCATTGTGTTTTGAAAGTTAAGATTTAGAAGCAGTTTTTATCTACAGTCTTTATGTGTGATAGACATGAACACATATGCGAGGACAGAAAACTCAATCTTATGTTGCTGTGGGGATGAAAGTTGTGGAGAGGAATCACCCGTGTCAATACAAATCAAGGTACCAAATTCTGACCCTGAATAACGGCCCATTTCTTTAACTGCTCTTACCACCAGTATACTGAGGCCGAGAAACGTCCGAGTAGCCTACGTAGCTTCCTCTGCTCTCATCGTGGAAGTTTCTGAAGAGTTGTACTGCCCAAGAAACAAACAGATGTGATTAATATGCCAGCAGTGCTAAGATGCCGGGCGTATGAATGAGGTTAGTATATTGCTATGCGGTATAGTCAAACTGGAAATCATATATTTTTGTCCACTGTTAATCGGATAGATTTCACTGAAGAAGAATATCTGGTTGTAAGTGGAGTGCAGCGTTTGTTATACAACAGATGTTCAAGCCGAAGAGGAGCGTATGAGCAAAAATGATGACAACTAAGAATGAGAACGTCTACATGTGTATAACATGATGAAGTTTCGAAAACATGTTCTTGATGGCGGCATCCTAACAGACTCTTATTTACAAGGTGGTACGACATCACCTACTGAAATGAGGTACGAGTACCTTGGGAAAATATGAAGAATATTAATGTACGATTTGGTTTTATAGTAAATTTAGGTTTTACGACCATACAACTGTAAGGAAAATATTTCCTTCTGGAAATCGAAATCTCGTACGTTGAATTAATTACCAGGAGTTAACTATTAGCATGTTCTAGCGTTACATCAGGTGTATTTCAAAGTTTCTTCCATTAGGTTACTTTGAGTCTAGCATCTAGTTTTGCAGTTGAAAGTTGTATTACGTATTGCTTTCATTTTTTTTTTCTTTTTTGTTTCATCTCCTAATATTTATGAGATTTTTGTTCTTATTCTGATTCCTTTTCTCTTCATAATTAGTAAAACGAAATCATATACGCAAAATCCGTCAAGATTCCATGAAAATATTTTATATATTTATCTTATTGTTTCTGTTAATACATCGTTTGTCTTTCGAGAGAAGTTAAAATTACATTAGATTTGAATTAACTCTAAGTTTATTACCATGTGGTTCACTGATATTGCGATATTGGAAACTCCATAAATACACGAGTTGAAAGAATATATTACAGAACTTACTTTCACGTATCAGCAATTCATTTTATATTTTTAAGTATTTAAGTAAGAATGTTATCTACTCGCTTTCATAGGAGCTATGTTACTATACACACAGTCCATAAATTAATACATACATACATACATACATGCACACACATATATATATATACATATATATGTCTTTATATGCGTATATAAATATATGTCTTTATATATGTATATAAATATATAAATATATATATATATATATTTATACGCGTGTGTGTATACATAGATGCATACGTTTGTATGCTGATATAAGCTTTTATACAGAATTACGTACATGCATACACACATCATAGATAAGCTTTTGAAAAGATCAGTAACAGTCGTATATACCTTTTCATTGTGTAGTTAACAATTTCAGTTTTCAGTTAGCCTAATGTCATTTTTATGTTTATTAGTATAATGATACAATTAAATCTAATGAAATTACACGTGGAATAACGAGAGCAGCTAATTATGGAGCCAACGCGTAGTCCGTAGTGATACTTTGTGAAGCATCATACTATCAAAATCATCAGCTGTTATATATCATGTGCTATTTCCTAAAATTATCAAGGTATGATTTTATAGATAATCCACTTTTTATTGCATGAAATTCAGACTCAAGGTCATATGTTTTGAGAGAATTCGTTAATCGATTGACTAATGTCCTCTTTATCGAAACAGGAGGGACATTAACACACACAGTGATATCTGAATCGCAGAAGCAAAATTTGTGTGAGACTTGAGAACTCTCATACATATTGGATCCCGTGTGCCTTTTTATTTGTATATATGTGTGTGTGTGTGTGTGTGTGTGTGTGTATGTGTGTGTGTATGTGTGTGTTTGTGTGTGTATGTGTGTGTGTGTGTGTGTGTGTGCGTATATATATATATATATATATATATATATATATATATATATATATATATATATATATTTATGTATATGTATATATATGTAAGTTTTGTTGTTGAATTTAGTTTTATATGTAGTGTCATTTTACGCACAATGGTAAATCCAGCGGATGAACGTGTAAGCATTTATGAGAAAATAGCGAATGAAATGTGTTTCTGTAATCTAGGTTTTCAAGATGGATTTTAATAGGTGTTTCATTGCTACATGGATTTGCATATGTCCATAGCGTTCTTATGGATACTGGTAAAATTATAGGAGTATATTGTAAAGATTTATGAAAAAAAGAAACATGGTAAATCTCTTTTATATTGCTCATGGCCGTCTGGCTGGATGTTCCAGTCTATGGTGTCATCAGTAATTACAAGTAATTAGTTAACTGGGAATGATTGAATACGTCCGCCAAAAGAACATTACATCACACGAACAATTTCTTTGTATGCATGTATACATACAAAAAATATTTTCACGCACATACACATACATTCATATATATATATACATGTATGTGTACACATATGTATATATATATATATATATATATATATATATATATATATATACAGGGTGGGCAGAGAGGACGGATGTTTATAAAAACATCACAAATTCATTCATGTTAGCTGCAAACAAATTTTACTGACATCAATGTGTTTGTGTCGAACTAGCATTTGTCAAAATTAAGAGTGAAAAGCAGCATCGATCATGTGGTGTCCATTTTCATTGAAGCATTTCTGAAAGCGTTCTTGGAAGTTGGCCTCTAATCTCTCCAGCATTGCTCTGTGCATGGTTACAACTGTTGCTCAATGACCAATGTGTACGAGTTAGAATGCAGGTTTTCATACAAAGTACGTCTTACCGATTGATTACCAACGCCAAGTTCTGTGGAATACCTCCGAGCAGAGCTATTCAGATTCCATATCAAAGCTTATCTGACGCGTTCTACATTTTTCGGGGTCCGTACCGTTCCTGACGCCCCTACTGGTCTCGTATTCATTAGTGTACCTTGTGTAAGAAATGCATTCATCCAACGTAAGACCGTGTTACGGGTGGGAACTATCTGATTCGGTGAATGTTGAGGCGGCGCCGAAACTCACGCTGGACTGCTGTGGCAGACTTGGTCTTCACGAAATGGTCGTAGGCAAACACGTGATGCTCTATCGTCCACAGCGCCATGGCTTCACCTAAAAAGAAAAACAAATGCTAAGACTGAATGATAACTGTGAGACATATGCCGCTCCCACTGGGACTGAGTAATAGCCATGATATACTGGGCATATATATATATATATATATATATATATATATATATATATATATATATATATATATATATATATATATACATACGTACATAGATAGATAGATAGATAGATAGATAGATAGATAGATAGATAGAATTTTAATACGGAGCAAATAATTCACGAAAAATAATTTGCAAAGATACCATTGACTCTGTTATTATCTAGTGTAATAATTCAATAATTATAACAGAATCAATAATATAGGCCTTACAGGCCCCAAAAAGCATTAGATAGCTGAACGATTAAAATTAATCAAAGGACAAACTAAGTATTTCTTCCTGCTGGAAATAACAGTCAAAACTCATTCAAATCGCCAAAATACACTGTTAATAACTACAGAAATCAACCATCCGAAGTCAAAAGGGCTAAGACAATGTCCCTACGTGTATTTAAGTATTTAGACTGACGTGGACCGGATTCTACACTGGAAAAAAATAGTCTTATCTTCCTCCGCACGCGTTACCATGATACAGACTCCCGTTTGCTTTCGTACGGTTAATTTCTGGAGTTATTATCAGTGTATTTTGGCGATTTAAATGAGAGTTTGACTGTTATTTACAGCAGATGGACACATTTAGTATGTTCTTCGATTAATTTTAAATTACACACACACACACACACACACACACACACACACACATATATATATATATATATATATATATATATATATATATATATATAACGTGACCGCTGGTCACAATACGTTTTGCATTGTCTTACCATTCAAATGACGCCACCGCGTGGTTGGTGAACAGGTCCAACATCCCCCCTGACCAGATGGGAGTCTGAAGCAACGTGAAATGAAGTGTTTTGCGCAAGAACACAACGCACCACCCAGTCAAGGAATCGAACCCACGATCTAACGATCATAAATGCAACACCTTATATAAGTATGTATGTATTTATGTATATAATATATACGATCGCCACAGGATTCTATGACTCCATATAAATATTGTTGTTGTTGCTGTTGGCACTTCGTCGCTTACGACGACGAGGGTTCCAGTTGATTCGATCAACGGAACAGCCTGCTCGTGAAATTAACGTGCAAGTGACTGAGCACTCCACAGACACGTGTATATTCAGGCACAACAGAAACAGGATGTAAGAGTGAGAGAAAGTTGTGGTGAAAGAGTACAGCAGGGTTCGCCTCGTGGAGCTTTAGGTGTTTTCGCTCAATAAACACTCACAACGCCCGGTCTGGGAATCGAAACCGCGATCCTATGACCGCGAGTCCGCTGCCCTATCCGTTGGGCCATTGCGCCTCCACCTATATATATATATATATATATATATATATATATATATATATATATATATATATATATATATATATATATATATATATATATATATATATATATATATATATATATATATATATATATATATATATATATATATATATATATATATATATATATATATATATATATATATATATATATATATATATATATATATATATATATATATATATATATATATATATATATATATATATATATATATATATATATATGTATATGTATATGTATATGTATATGTATATATATATATATATATATGTATATGTATATATATATATATATATATATATATATATGGACATAAAAATACATACTGGGTGCGGCGTATTACGTTTATCCGCTATTTAAACAATAAATTACTCGTTATTCAAAACATATATTGAAGCATTCTTATTCGCAGAAGTAGTTGCAAATGTTGTATAACTCTTCCTCACATTCTTTATTTTTTTTTTTTTCGTTTAATCTTCATTACACATGACGGCTCGAACGAAATTTAAACATATTGTAACACTGAAAATGGTTTTTTATGTAGAATAGCTAGTATAAAGAATAAAGTGCTACGATTAAGGCAAAGGATGGTCACTTTGAATTGTAATTGTACATGAAATATTGTCAATAGATATAACAATCAACCTGTAAACTTTTATTAACCAAAACATGAAAGATTTTTTTCATTTTATGACAAAATGACTAATGACAAAGGATATTTCACGCACCCGTTACATATAGACAGAATATCGTATTCTTTGTGACTCTGATGAAGTAATGACCAAGACAATATACCTGGCCGAGATTACATGAATCGGATATAATCTTCACCAGAACAAGTGTAATATTACTCAATTTCGTTTTGCTATAAACGTACACATATCACAAACGTATGCACACACAGAGACACACAGAGACACGCATATATCACCTTTTGTTTGCCGGTGTGAATATATATATATATATATATATATATATATATATATATATATATATATATATATATATATATATATATACTCTTGTGCATACTCTACGTAAGTAGCTAAATTCCTGAGCCTTTGCCTCAATGTGAAATATGATACACTGGACATATTAAAAGTTGGATAAAATTGGATTACAGAATATTATACTAAGACGTTGACTAAGAATGATACTACATGACCAATATTCGACGAGACGGGCAAGAAAAAATCGATGAATAAAGAAAAAAATTGGCTGAAAAACGCAGGACTCATAGTTGAGAACGAAATGCTTTTGATCGCTGCACAAGATTTCCCACTAGAAATATATAATGAAGCAGAGTGCTAATGTAATTGCTGTAGACAAAAAGCTAAAATGGAGGATATAAACAGACATGATAGCTTTGGATATATTTATACTTTGAAAATGATGTCAGTATTATAGTTGCGCACAGAAATGAATTACATCTCAGATAATGGCTTTGAGCCAACCAGAGAGCTGCTATGCTTTCGCTCCAGCTATACGAAATAGTAGCCAACTATCACGGAAATAAGAGTATTCTATCATAAAAGAGGACATTTTCAGTAATACTGTATGGAACACATAACGTGAAAAGAACTAAGTGACATGACCATGTATAGGATGTATTTGTTCGATGTCTGCCTGTTCAAGAGCCAATGCAGGGCAAAAGAAGAATAGAAAAAATATAGGAAATAGGTGGAGAAAAAAGAAAAAGAACAAGAACAACAAGCACAGGCATCTTACAAATTGGTAGAAGTATATTAAGGTATCTCTGCCAGATATTAATGTCAGAAAGTCATGTATTATCTAATAATTAAAATATCATTTCTAAAAGGATATAGATGAGCATCTATTGAAAATTAAAGCGTATCATAAACAATAACAATATATGAAATTAGTGAAGACTTGTAAATATTGATAGAATGATAATCAACTATATAATAAAAATGCAAGGATTTACACAATATACGCAATACTAGAGTAGTGTATGTCCTGCTTTTCGACGCTATATTATGTGGCGTAGTGTATATGTACCATAGGTAAATTTTGAAACAGAAGTACTACCCAGGAGATTAATGTGTTCTCTTCGTTGTGTATTTGTAAATCAGTTGGTGCTTGGAGATAAAATAGCAGAAGTTTTTGTGCTAATAACGCGTCCTGGGGCACAATATGTTTGCTTGACTGTCCTCGTAATTCCAGACAATGCATCTGTCCTTTTCCTTAATGGCATGTTACTTTAGGAGAAATTCTTGATTCTTGAAGTTATCTCTATTTCTACAATAGAACTGTTGCCATATGGTAATTATGTTACAACTTCTAGAGCCGAAGATATTTCCTGGCTTTGGGTAAAAGAAAATATAGGAAGATCAGTTTATTAAGATTATGTTCAACATATTCCACTTTTATATTCACCCACTTATTGCAGCAGGTCTTCATTTTTACTAAGCCTAGAAAAAAGAACTCGGAAGGTTAGGCCTCCAGCCAGGGCTTTTCACAAGCATATTCTGTATGTGTATGCATGCATACATACGCAGATACACATGCACGCACACACACACCCATACACACACAGACGCACACACATACACACACGTGTATATTATATTATAAATTTATGGATGATGGTAAGCATATATCAATAATAAGGATGTATTGCAGGTTTATGAAAAAGATAGCACTTTCATTTTGCTTATCTCGGTATCTAGAAATATACAATGTAATTTTGATATGAAATCTGAATAAATTTTCCCAATGAGAAAAGATATTCTCCTTGTGCGGATATATGGCTCACAGCTAAGTCTCCCGTATATTACATTTGGACACGTAATTATCTTTCTGGAAGTCATCTCGGGCGTTATAAATGTATTATCAAGATATTTTGGTTCAACAAACTAGAGAAAAATGCCCTCATTTCTGCAAAATGAACGTTGAAATTTCAGTTACATAGTTTAAAATATAATTGTCCGACATACCGTTAGACAATCAGAACACTTTTTTAACTGATACTACAATTGTTTCAACGAAGATTCAGCAGCAGACTCATTACTGATGCATTATGTAAAATATAGCTTAACACATCATGTCAATTATTATGGAATCATTATTGAACTGCAAATGTACATCCAGTGATATATTGCCCGCACTGTATTATAGCATTTGTATGCCGATACATGAGGACGATCTTTGTAAACAGACGACAAGATGGATATCCATATTGAATACACACACACGGACATGTGTATATATAAATACATATATACATATATATATATATATATATATATATATATATATATATATATATATATATATATATATATATATATATATATATATATATATATATATATATATATATATATATATATATATATATATATATATATATATACATATATATATATACATTATTCAAATATAATATACAATATATGTATACATATATGTGTGTGTGTGTGAGTGTGTGTGTGTGTGTGTCAAGCCAGCTATAAATCTTGAATGTGTTTTTAAGCATTTCCTATTAGTCAGTTCAAATTTTCTGAATTAATGATTCCATAAACTTCAAATCGATGTAAGACATGAGACATTGGCCTGCATGACAAGGTATATGTAATTAAATATCATCATCGGATTCTTCATTAGAATATTCATAGAACGTGTACAAATTAGATGTATGAGAAGAAACATGACTACATTTCCTATTTAATGTATATCATTGCCAAGAAAATGTATCACCTAAAAATGTATAAAACATATTGATATTAATTGAAAAAGCTAATACAATATGTCCGGACGTTTATCGTTGCATATCCGTCCTAGATATCATCTTATTAAATTGAACAATATCAATTTTAGCAGGGACTGTAATATTTCAGTACTTCAGTAATCAGATAACTAAAATGAGATTGTGGTGTCGTTGATGATTTCTCATTTCAGATTAAATCTTTGATAAAAATGAATCGTTTCATGTAAAAATATCTGCCATTAAGTAGAATTTTTTTTACGCTTCTAGTTGTCCATTTTATATGCATTATTGAAACAAAATAAAAAAGGATTATTCTTTATTTTGCCGTTTTTTTTTCTCTTTGCCGAGACATGACATCGATGCTATAATCAACGAAAGATTGGATATGGCAAGTCGGGGAAACGAGTGAAGTTAAAAGGCGATACACCATCTTCCATTCCTGTTGTTTTAAGACTCCACTTGTTAGAAATTTTAATGTCGTTGCAATCACATCAGCTTGCTTCTATTCACCACAACATTAACTTTCTATTGTTTATTACGATATTTTTTAATGGCTTCAAACTTACAAGTTTTATTACTCTGCATTCTTCGAAATCCGTTTAGTTTTACGTGGAACAAACTTGAAAAAAAATAATATACAACAAAATATTAAATATGCAGCTGCTATTTCATTTGCAAAAAAGTTTCTCGCTATTACAAATAATTTTGTCTATTCGGTAATATCTCTTATCTCATATATTTGTGTGCGTGTGTGTGTGTGTGTGTATACATATGTATGTATAGATAGATAAATGGATACGTAGATAGATAGATAGATAGATAGATAGATAGATAGATAGATAGATAGATAGATAGATAGATAGTGAGACAGAAAGACAGACTGATAGACAGACAAACAGACAAGATAGATAGATACATTTCTTTTATTAGCCCTACAGGGCTCAACAAAGATGGGACAAATACAATGTAGAGCTTTTCTTTTTGGGAGGGGGAAGGGAAAAAAGTAGGGGGTGTCGATCAAAAGGGATCGAGAAAAAATAAATAAATAAATAAAATAGCGATCAATAGGGACCGTGTGGAACATTGAATGAAGCACATCCTTCATTCAAAACTTCTACAGTTGTTTCGGCACATTCTTACACCTCTAGTATATCATTGAGATCGTGTGTAATTATTATCGTACATCAGAGGTGAAAAATGCACCTCCTAAGATGATTATTGAAGTCCTCTGTTATATCTTCTCTTCATTTCAATCAGTGAGATAATGCGTACCATACTGATATGTCATTTTCAACGGTTTGCAGAGAAAGCTAATCCTGTAAAGATGGTGACCGTCAAAATACTATTATAACACAAAATTCATGAATAAAGGAAAGAAAACAAAAGGGTCATGATGGCTGTAAATTATCATTTTTCTTTAATCTTCTGATTATAGGGAAGAAATTTCTAAATAGATGGAAGAATAAAAGGAACAATAAAATTAATACATACGCATAAAGGCACATAATATATAAAAGCAGAAAGACCGCCCTCTGGGCGGTTTTCTGCTAGCCATTTTATAATGTTTTTACATTTGATTCCCAATTCTAATAACTTTTAAATTTTGTTTCTAATTATTTCTTTGTTTAACAGTGCTCACTTGCTTAGTAAATATTGCTTTCATTATTTTATCACAGTCATAATCTCTATTTTTTTTAACAAACATCAAGGTAGTTCCACTACGTTTAGTGTGCAAAAAAAAAAAAAAGCTTTTTTGCTGAATTGCAAAATTTTCAGTAGCCCCCATGTTGAATTGCAAAATTCTAATGTGATATTTATGTGATAATGAAATCAAACCTAGTGTGTGTGTGTGTGTGTGTGTGTGTGTGTGTGTGTGTATGTGTGTGTGTGTGTGTGTGTGTGTGTGTGTGTGTGTGTGTGTGTTTATATTACAGAGATAGTGCGTGTGTTTATATTAAAGACAGCGTGCGTGTGTATGTGTGTGTGTGAGAGAGAGAGGGACAAAGAGAGGGGAGAGAGAGGGACAAAGAGAGGGGAGAGAGAGGTGGAGAGATAATATTGCAAACAATGAATGAAATGAACATGAAATGCAAAAATCGATCGTATAAATAAAAGCTCGTTAAAAACTTGTACCAAATATTTAAAGTTGTGAACTTGAAATATTCAATAATAAAAGGAAGTTCAGAAAGTAAATTTTCTTGAAAACTTCAATTTATAAAAAAATCTCACTTGCTTAGCAAATATTTATTTCGTAGTTGTAAGGTATCTCTGATTTAAACAAACTTCAAGGGAGCCGAACAACGATGAGATTGCTAGAAATAGCAGTGATCACATAGTTATCATTGTAAGTCTTATAGCATTGCATATAGCCATACCATCAAAATCGCTTCTTAATTTATTTATTTATTGGGTTGTCCGGAAAGTTCGTGCCGATTTTTAAAGGAAAGAAAAAGGTCAAGAAACACTTGCCATTACATTTTTAGTCAACCAAATATGAACCATTTTGTTGAACAATGCCTCTCCATCTTTCCTTTATCTTGAAAATACCCTCTTCCCAGAATTAAGGTGGTTTCATGGCAAAGAATTCATCAAGGTATCTTTTTACGTCATCCAAGGAATTGAAAGTTTTACCATTAAGACTGTTCTACAGAGACCTGAATAAGTGGAAATCCGAAGGAACAATATCTGGTGAATATGGAGGGTGGAGTAACACATCCCAGCCGAGCTGCAAAACTTTTTGTCTGGTTCCCAAAGAAACGTGCGGTCTTGCATTATGATGTGGGAAAACAACATCCTTCCTGTTGGCCAATTCTGGACATTTCTCTTGAATTGCTGCTTTCAACTCGTCCAGTTGTGTGCAGTATTTCTCAGAATTAATTGTCTGGTTACTTGGGAGAAGCTCATAGTACAGAATTCCTTTCCAGTCCAACTAGACACAAAGCAAGACTTTTTTAATGTGAAGACCCGCTTTTGAGGTGGCTAAGGGTGGCTCATGTCGTTTACTCCAGGATCACTTTCTCTGAACATTTCTGTAGATAATCCATTTCTCATCACTTGTCACAATTTGCTTTAAAAAAGGCGCGTTTTCATTCCGTTTATAAAGCGAATCACAGATGGAAATGCGATCCAAAAGGTTCTTCTCACTCACCTCATGCGGTACCCAAACATCATAGTGATTTGTGTACCAAAGTTTTACAAGATGATCATGAACGACGGATTTTGATAGGTTGAGGCGTTCTGCCAATTCTCGGGTTGTGCTATGTAGGTTATTCTCAATTAATGACTTGATTTGGTCATCATCTGTAGTGGATGGTCTGCCTGATCGTTCTTTATCAATAAGGCTACAATCTCCAGCTGGGAACCTTGCGAACCACTTCCGTACTGTTCCTTCGGATAAAGAAACATCACCGTAACTTGCGTATATTTCTTTGGTTGCTTGTGAGGCATTTTTCCCTATACAGAAAAAGAAAAAGATCAAGTACCGAAAATGAACTTTCTTATCTTCCATTTTAAAGGGTTACAGAATTAACACAAGTTATAGGAACATAAGCCTTATTCCACGAAAAGATAGCTTAAACTGTGCTCTAAATGGAGGTGTAGTCAAATCCTATTTTATGGACTCAAACATGTTCTAAAATAAGTCGAAAGGTAAGCTACTACAAATTGGCACGAAACTTCCGGACAACCCAATAAAAAGAATTATACCAGCATATTAGAATATTTTCATTTTATCAAAAATATTAATTTAACATACTAGGGAAACTCATATTATTCTTTAAATTGGGCCTCGCCAAGTTATACAGCTATTTTGTCTAATCGTATTCAGTCATTCAATAAATTTAATTTTTTACTCTTATTTCTAGCAACGCTGTGTATTTTCTGATTATAAATTACTGCCCATGGCAGTAATACGCGCTGATGAGAACTAAGTGTTCATGACAGGGTTCGAAATCACGTGATACCAGTACGTCTGTAAATTCAGTTGCGATCTTTAATGGCTATGGTAAGTTGGTTTTCAAATTTACTAGTTTTCTCCGAATTCACCAGTCTAGCACGGCAATGTTTTGGTCCAAGTAACGTATCATCGAAAATTTAAAGTAGACGCACTTCTTTATTATTTTATGCGTCTCAGCCCAAAGTTTGTTACCATGATGGAGTACCGCTAATGTTATAAACTTTTCAATGACCATTATGTAACTGGCTTCTGTTGAAGGAAGGATTTCAATATTGCTGCCTTTTTATGAGTTTCTTGTGATATATGTTAATCCGAGATCTTGGGCAGCAGGATATCAAGTTCTTTCTTGAAAACCTCTACTTTTACTCAATGTATATCTCTCAAATAGCTTGGCAAATCATTAAACAACCGTGGACTTTTGAATCTTAACCTATTGCAGTACATTTTCCTCACTCTAGACGAGAAGGCTGGGATCTTTGCAACATGTAGTAACGTTCAGTTCGGTATATCTCTCGATGCCAAAGTTTAGTGTTAACACCGCAATGATCTTTCATACGTATATCATTACATATTTCTCCTGTCTTCGCTCCAATCTGGAGAAATGGTTAAGAAATTCGCTTCGCAACTACGTGGTCCCGGTTCATTTCAAGTACATGACATCTTGGCAAAATGTTATTTACAATAGCTTCTACTTGCCCCATAATTTCTAAGTAAAACTGAGCAGACGGAGACTACATAGAACGCATCGGATACATTCTAGACACAATTCAAAAGATACAGCTTTGTTAAACTGATTCTGTCGGAAAATTACATTAACGTTATAGGTATCTATCGGATACTCAACCACTTGAACGTTAATTTAGCAGAAGATAAAACAGTTGATCGAACAACTGAATCATCGTTGTCGAACGACGAATATCCACTTATATTCTAATATGCAGAAGGTTGTGATCATAGATTAACCCTCGTTATCCAGGTAAAGTCATGGATTCCAGTGATTTGTGAGCTGGTGCAGATTATACTAAACATTCGAGATAAAATTATGCTAAATATTCGAGATAAAATGTCAGCAAATATATATGTATATAGTTTAAGTTCATAGGACAGGATTTGTGAACAATAATTGAAGACAGCATATATAATTGCTTCATAAATCATATTAACCTCGAGAAGGCAGCTATATATTTCATACATATTTCATACATATAATAAATATTGTATTGTCCAACTTTACGCAGATTTGTCACTGTTGTTATCATGTATAATAATTTCATATAGGGGTCAGACATGTATATACACGGTAATATTCCATATAGCATTATATTATCTCGTTACGCTGAAACGCTTACAATGTATGTTGACTGAGGCGAGCTTTTGAAATATGAGGCATTTTAGTTGCATCGTTCTTAGAGAAACACCGAATGCCCAGGATAAATCCACAGGTCATAAATATTCAAATTTGTAACCAATTATTTACGACATCCCTAATTATAAGGATCAGAAATGTAATATATGTTCTTGTTTATCATTGAATAAATGATAAACTATACGTCGATGTATACAAATACACATACAAATACGCGCGCGCACACACGCACAGATATATGTATGTATATATATATATATATATATATATATATATATATATATATATATATATATGTATATATATATATATATATATATATATATATATATATATATATATATATACATACATATATATATATATATATATATATATATATATATATATATATATATATATATACATACATATATATATATATATATATATATATATATATATATATATATATATATATATATATATATATATATATATATATATATATATATATACATATATATATATAAATTTATTAATGAGGGTAGAGATTGATATTAATCAATTAAAACCAGTGGTCTAGCATATTAAAAAGATCCGAAGATTAAAATTATATTACATACAAAAATAAGAGGAATGACCAGCAAAAGTGGACTCCTATATGCTAGAAATAGATGCCGAATCATCTAACCACGAAAAATATGTTCTCAGTAAAAATTTAGCGACACAACAGACTCTAAAAGGGCAAGACAAATGAAAAAAATACTAAATAAAAAAAAACATTAACCTACGTACCATGGTTTCACCTGTTAAAATTTACATAAGTAAATATCTGCAGGATCATCAGCGTAGTCTATCGATTTATAAAATATAATTTCCAGAACTATACACAAGACGTCCACCCGAAAGGGAGCACGTGTAGAGTTCTACAAAGTACATTCAGTGTATCCCTTCAATCGTCTTCAATCTGGCGCGCTAAGTCCGGAAATAACTCTGCAGTTAAAAAATGTTTGCAGCTAATTTACCGGTTTGAGAACATCATTATTTAAAATTTATTAATCAGGCTAGAAATTGATATTAATCAATTAAATGAATTTATATGTGAATTCTAAGTTTCATTATTCTTCTACTTGGTAGTCATTAGACCGAGACAACACTGGTACATCGTCTTGAAGTATTTTAATTGATCAAATCGGACCAACTGCTTATCATATGTTTTTTTATGAATCCTCGTTATTCTATCGTCGGTTTATGTCCAACCGCTAGGTTACATGACTACCAACGGTCGTCATGAGGTAATTTGCAGACACAATGATATATACTCACACACACAAGTGCACGCACACATTTGTATCAACATGTAAGTGGGCCTATAGCTTATAATGTGTAGTTTCACATAATTTCACTAACTATATGACCTGTTCGTAATTGAACCAAACACACATATAACGAATATAACAAAACAACTATCTAAACGGAGTGCGCGCACTTACCTGGAACTCAGACAGTGCTGCATTTATCTTCAAGTTTGTGAGCATTCATCATGTTTTGTTTTGTTATATTTTGCTTTGCTTTGTTTATTTGTACGGTAAGCACAAAGCTTGCATTTACGTAAGATCTGAACTTCACCCCCACGTAAGAGTGTAACATGACTTGCGTCATTTCGTGTGCATTACATTAAATATAAACTGCTGGCATTTTTCCGCTTTTATTTTATTTACCTGTAATCATGTTTCATTATGTTTTGATGCGATGCTGAAAAGCTACAGAACTGAGATGGGAGAAAAAGTACGCAGGCAGGTCTTACTTGGCACGCAGGTTTTATTTCTGCAGACGGATACTTCAAAACCCGCAAGTAAACCAATGGATTTAAGGTTAAAAATCAAAATATGTACATTTAAGTAAATCGTATCCATTATTGGCATAACAAACCCAGCTAATTATGTTTTTGTGCCTTACATAAAACCTTTTACCTGTAGAGCAAAAAAGGAAATGTAAATGGCGTACGTGTACTGTAACCTTTCAATGAAAACATGACATTGTACATGGAAACTGATAGCAAAGAGGTAAGACATCCATGGTAATATGTATAAAAATATTTAAAATTCATATAAAACTACATTTAGTTTGTAGGTATAGGCGATGGTGAAATGTAAATGGATATTTTGTGTAGATTTGGGTCCCATCCTGAAACTTTCCCACAATGTAAAGATACTCCAAAATATACGTGTGTGCGTGTGCATGTGCGTATGTGTGTGCGTGCGTGTATGTGTATGTTTGTGTGTGAGTGAGAGAGAGGGTAGAGGGAGAGAAAGAGAGAGAGAAAGTGTTGCATAAAAACCTCATGTGTAATATAATCAATTTATCACCAAATTCAAAGTAGAAATGTATATGCTTGAGTATGCATGCATATTAGAGAGAGAGAGAGAGAGAGAGAAAGAGAGAGAGAGAGAGGGAGAGAGAGAGAGAGAGACAGACAGACAGACAGACAGAGACAGACAGACAGACAGACAGACAGACAGACAGTGACAGAGACACACAGACAGGGACAGAGACAGACAGACAAACAGACTGAGAGAATGAGACAGAGAGAGAGAGAGAATGAGAGAGAGAGATAGACAGAGAGAGAGAGAGAGAGAGAGAATGAAAGAGAGACAAAGGAGAGGCGAGATGAAATGTCGCACGTATTTGTACTATAATCATCTCTTCACATAAGAATTTATTGTGGAACATAATTATTTTGTGTCTAGTCTCCGAAAACGATAAATGTTTGAATTTCATAAGATTCTTCGTTGCTTTTTACAAAATTCTGGACGTGAAGGGGGCAAACAAACTAAAGGTAATCTTATTTAATTGTTATTAATTACTTTATATCGTGCTGCTGTTGTCAGTTGCCTCGAAGATCCTATCTAAAATGAACTTCCTGTATCTATTATAATGATAATTTTAAATACCTTTTGTAAAATCGATCACCACACGATTTATGGTTTAATCGGTTAATTGAGGAAATTAACTTTGGAACACGAATTGTTTGGTTTTGCATAAAGGGGGAGGGAAAAGTACTGTTCGTATTTCCAGCAGACTGTATTCGAAGGCCTAATAATCTTGGCATCTAACACTTCAAGCGTTCTCTCTTGTTACTGAACCGCACGATTCATTAATATTTATTGCTATTCATACTTGACGACCGATCATATATTTATTTTTATATTTCGTATTGTTATTATTATTATTATTATTATTATTATTATTATTATTATTATTATTATTATTACTATTATTATTATTATTATTATTATTATTGTTCAGTAGTTTTATTTTTATAACGTGCTTTCACTTCACTACCGAGCGCAGCTCTGTGCGCCTTGGGTATGTGCTGTGGTTTGCTGTGGTGCTTTTATGTTTACTGTATTGAAAGTGTTTTGCGTAGAATGTGTGCAGTACCCAGTAGTGCAATTTTCTGTATGTTACATATATTTGTAAGTCCTGGTATTTTTGTTATGTATTTGTCTGAGTATTTTTTAATTATACCTAAGGCACCTACTATGATAGGAATTGTTTCTGTTTTTAGACTCCACATTCGAGTTATCTCTATTTCCAGGTCTTTGTATTTTGAAAGTTTTTCCATTTCTTTTAGAGAAACGTTGTCATCTGCTGGTATTGATACATCAATTAGAAAGCATTTTTTTCCTTCATGATCTTTGACAACTATATCTGGTCTATTTGCCTTAATTTCTCTATCTGTGTGTATTGGCATATCCCAGAGTATGGTTGCTTTCTCGTTTTCTGTGACCTTTTCTAGCGTGTGTTTATACCATCTTTTTTCTGTTGTTTTTCCATAGTGTTGGCATAGCTTCCAGTGTATATAGGTCCCAGCTCTGTCGTGTCTGTGAATATATTCCTTCTTAGCCAGGACTGGGCAGCCAGAGATAATATGATTTATTGTTTCTTGTCGATCTCCACATATTCTACAGTTACTTGTTATATTTCTTTTCATTATGTGTTTTTGGTAATTTCTGGTGGGGAGGCTCTGGTCTTGTGCAGCAATTAAAAATCCTTCAGTCTCTGCTTTGAGTCCTGAGCTTCTCAGCCATTGCTGGGATTTTTCTCTGTCTATTTCTTTCGCATTTAGTTTAGCCCAGTATTTACCATGTAGGGGCTTTTCTTGCCATCGTTTTATCATGGTCCGTTGTTGTTCTAGCTTTAGTTTGGATTTCATTTGTTTTATAGCTTTTGTTGTTTCTTCTTCTTCTTCTTCTTCTTCGTATTTGTTAGGTAGATTGATTTCTTGTTTGTATTTGTCAGCTTCCTTAAATACTGAAAACAGTTTTTTGTTTTGCTCGTGTTTTGTGGCTATTTGTATTAGCTTCCCTTGCTTCTGGAGTAGGTATTTTTGCAGTCCTATGGTGGTTATTTTATAATAGTTTTCTAGCTGTATAAGACCCCTGCCACCTTCTGTGCGTTGTATATATAGCCTTTCTATGTCAGATTTTGGGTGGTGCATCCTATATCCTGTCATTATTTTTCTTGTTTTCCTGTCTATTTTACATAGTTCGTTTAGTGTCCAGTTAAGGATGTTGTAGCTGTAGCTTATAACTGGGACAGCTAAAGTGTTGATACCCATTGTCTTGTTTTTAGCATTGAGCTCTGTTTTTAGTATTGATCTAACTCGTCTATAGTACTCTTTCTTTATTTTTTCTTTCATTTGTGTATGTTGTATCCTATCTAGTTCATTGACTCCTAAATACTTATATGGTTGGCTTTCGTCTAGTTCTCTTATTTCATTGGCTTTATCTAGTGTTATATTGCTACTTTTAACTAATTTTCCTCTTTTCAGGGTTGCTTTGGCACATTTTTCTAATCCGAATTTCATGTCTATTTCCTTGGTAAAGCCGTGTACTGTCTGTAGTAGTGTTTCTAGCTCTTTGTCGTTTTTAGCATATAATTTTAGGTCGTCCATATATAGAAGGTGGCTGACTGTTTTTCCATAGCATTTGTAACCGCATCCAGTTCTATTTAGCAATTCGGTTAAAGGTGTGAGTGCCAGGCAGAACAGGAGTGGAGAGAGCGTGTCTCCCTGGAATATTCCTCTTCTAATGGGGATGGCTTTCGTTTTCACAAGTCCCTCTTTTGTTTGGAGCTGTAGCACTGTCTGCCATTTGTTCATTGAGTGCTCTATGTATTTTATGATAATTGGTGCCACCTTGTTTATGGCTAGTGTTTCCAGAATCCACGTGTGGGAAACATTATTATTATTATTATTATTATTATTATTATTATTATTATTATTGTTGTTGTTGTTGTTGTTGTTGTTGTTGTTGTTGCTGTTGTTGTTGTTGTTGTTTTTATTATTATTATTATTATTATTATTATTATTATTATTATTATTATTATTATTATTACCTCCGCCTTAGCGAAGGCGGAGGTATTGTTTTTCAGTCATGTTTGTTTGTTTGTCCGTGGACAATATATCTCGAGAACCGCCGGATGAATTAATATGAAACTTTCAGGGATGTTTGGCCTCGTAACTGGCACGAACTGATTAGATTTTGAGATCAATCCGGTACCAAACAAGGATTCTGGATGTTTTTTTCTGTTTTGTTTTTTTTACTTAACTTTTGTGAGCGGTCGGGTTCTTTTTAGTATTCTCGTTCGTGAGAGCAATCGAGTTTATTTCAGATATTCTCATTTTAAAAATCATCTCCGGCTAATCGTTGAGAGGACGTTGGTGTTGCTTTGGAGGAGGTTTGCGCTCTCTGAGCGGTCTTGTTGTTGTTGTTGTTATTATTATTATTATTATTATTATCATTATTAATATAGAAAGGATTGAGGTAACTCCTCCTGAAGATATAGAGTCAAAATTAAAAGAAGAGTGCCATTTGTTATCTGGTGAACGATATTTCGACATCTCGTGTGTCTTCAACTGGTTCAAAAAATAAATTTGTCAATCTACTTCATTTTGGTTAATATAGAAAGGATTGAGGTAACTCCTCCTGAAGATATAGAGTCAAAATTAAAAGAAGAGTGCCATTTGTTATCTGGTGAACGATATTTCGACATCTCGTGTGTCTTCAACTGGTTCAAAAAATAAATTTGTCAATCTACTTCATTTTGGTTAATATAGAAAGGATTGAGGTAACTTCAGGAGGAGTTACCTCAATCCTTTCTATATTAACCAAAATGAAGTAGATTGACAAATTTATTTTTTGAACCAGTTGAAGACACACGAGATGTCGAAATATCGTTCACCAGATAACAAATGGCCCTCTTCTTTTAATATTATCATTATTATTATTTTTATTATTATTATTATTATTATTATTATTATTATTATTATTATTATTATTATTATTATTATTATTATTATTATTATTATCATCATAGTCTTTGCACAGCTTCTAACGCTGGTGATGTACTACGGTGTCAGCTGTTCACTACCAGTGAACTAAAGTAACGCCTCTTATTTTCCGAGCACCATCCGGAGTACTCGAGCGGTTCCAAGCAGTGCTGTTATCTGCAAATTCTCGACCCTTATTGCAGTCCCTATTTGTTTCATGTACCTCTCAACATTTTACTCACTGTTTCCAGGGCTCCGACAATTATTGGTACCACTCAGCACTTTTTTCATCGACCAAAACTGCTTAAACTCTCAAGGTAACCTGTCATATCTATTGACTTTCCTTTCTTCCTTATCACACACCATATTGTCAGCTGAGCATGCTATATTTATGATCTAGCGTCGTTTGCTTTCTTTCTCAACTCTATGTCTGGCTTCCTATTCTCTATCTCTTAGTCCCATTGAATCATAAAATCCCACAGGATCTTTGCATTATCATTGTCGATGATGTCTTCAGGTTTATTTTCGTACCGCTTTTTTGCTCAGTCAAGGACATACTTGTTGCTAAGTTTCCAATGGGCAATCCTTGCTATATTGTCATGATGTCTTTTATTTTCTTTCTGGGCTACTGGCGTACATTGACTGGTAATATGCCATACGGTTTCACCATTTTATCCACAAATTCTGCACTTATCACTCTCTTGTTGTTGTTTTTGTTGTTGTTGTTGTTAATACAATAAGCTGCCAGAATCGTTATTACACCGAGCGAAATGCTTAGCGTTATTTCGTTTGCCGCTGCGTTATGAGTTCAAATTCCGCTGAGATTGACTTTGCCTTTCATCCTTTCGAGAACGATGAAATAACTACCAGTTACGCACTGAGGTTGATGTAATCGACCAGCCACTGTCTCTAAAAAATGTTCAAGGCCCTGTGCCTCGAACAGAAATAATTATTATCAAGGCGGTAAGCTGCCAGAAACTGCTTAGCGGAATTTCGTCTGTCTTTACGTCCAAAGGTCAAATTTCCTCCTGGTTGACTTCAGCATTTTGACATCGATAAGTACCAGTGGAACACTGGAATCGATGTAATCGACTAAACTTCCACCCCTGAAATTGTTGACATTGTACCAAAATTTAAAACCAGTATTGTTATCATTTTTTCTGTGTTGTCTGTGCCACGTGTCACTTAATTCCTGCAGCTTAGCGACGCAATCCTTTCCTCAACATGTGTTGTTCCGAGTATTGCTGCCAACTATGTGATTTTTATGCAGCTTTATATGCCAGAACGTTGTTTCTATGAGAGTGCAACAATCAGGATATATATCACAATCCCTTTTGAGGTTCTCTCGATGCGCTTCACTTCCAGTGGCAAGTCTTGATCTTACTCTAGTTTC
>NC_142939.1:43553795-43593795 GCF_046866305.1 Octopus bimaculoides
TTCCCCAAGATGCTAGGCAGTAGGACGGAACCCGGAACCATGTGGTTATGAAGCACGTCATTGCTTTTTCGTTTTACATATTTTCCCGTTGTGACCATAACTCTCCTTATGTTTTACTCATGTATTCCACAGCAGTATTTTGCGAATGATGTTATTTGATTGAGCAACAGTATCGAGGAGTCCTCGAAATTGTAATGATTCTTGGTCGATAACTGACGATGGATCATCGTGTCTACGTCCTTAGTCCGTGTGTGATTTTCTTTCGTCCTTTTTATATGTTCCTTTGTCATCCTTCTGTATAAATAAGAAATATGTGTGTGTGTAATGCGTGTGTTGGGGCTGGCGTAATTTTCAGTGTCTGCCGAGTTGAACTAGCTTTTGCTATACAAACAGTATTCCAGCTTAAGACACAACACTTCACTATAGCATATTTTCTTTAAGTGACATCAATCAATTATTAAATATTATTTCAAGTTTCCAGTTTTACCATCTATGTTGGCAATGCTTCTGAATATTCACATAACAATTTGTTTTAATCATTTTTATCAATGGATATGACCATAAGACTGGAGTTATATGATTTCATTTTGCAAACATAAATAAAGATATATGTCAAAACTTATACATGTCAGTTTAATAAGAAAAATTATTGATACGAAAAGTTAGTATTTGATATTCAATGTTGACCGATGTGTACTCAATGGAAGGAAAAATATCATTTTGTTGAACAAGGCTTTTATAATTATCAACAATGTTTACTTTTATTTTATGATAACAGCCAGCAACTACCTATATATATATATGTGTGTGTGTGTGTGTGTGTGTGTGTACGTGTGTGTGTGTGTACGTGTACATATATATTTTGTGTGTGCCTGCGTTTGAGTGTATGTTTCAATGTGCATCTATTCATTTAGACTTAAGCATAGACTGACATGCATATGAGCATAAGCTTATGAGTTTAGCTGTACGCAAATAAAGCGCATGGCCCACATACAATGTCACATCCTATAAACATACAAACACACAGAAGCGCATATATACATATATAAATTTACAAGTACATGTTCTTTTCTACTCTAGTCAAATTTTTGGCCAAGTTGGAGCACCACCTTTGGTCGAGCAAATCAACCCCAGGACTTATTCTTTGTAAGTCTAGTACTTATTTTATCGGTCTCTTTTGCAGAACCGCTAATTTACGGGGACGGTTGTCAAGCGATGGTGAGGTGACAAACACAGACACACAAGCATACATACACACAAGCATACATACACACACACATACACACACACACACACACACACACAAACACACACATATATATATATATAGATAGATAGATAGATACATACATAGATAAATAGATATATACTGTTATGTCTGGGGAGGGTCATTTTCTTTTTGTGCCTTATAATATAACACTCTCTTGAGTCAAGACTATTGGAAAGGTTGCAAGACGCGAAGATAATTTTAGGAGAATACAAATAAGGAATAAGTGGAAAATTTATCGGTGAGTGTTAAATTATAAGGGACAATAAGAAAATGACTCTCCCCAGACACAACAAAATATGCTTCAACACACGATCTCACATAAAGAATGTTGCAAATCAAATCCCAAAATGAAATATATATACATAGGACAGCTTCTTTCAGTTCCTTCGACGAAATCCGCTCGCAAGGATTCGCTCAGACTGAGGTTATAGTAAAAGACACTTACCCAAGGTGCCACACAGTGGGACTGAACCCTGGGACCATGTGGTTGGTAAGCAAGCTAGTTACCAGACAGCCAATCATGCGCCTATATATATTTATATATATATATATATATTTCGTCTTTTGTTTTTCTATAAATTTCAACTATATATATATATATATACATATATACACGCACACAGAAATATATACATCTACAAACATATATACGTACATCCATGCTTTACGGCTATGCATACATCCATACATACATATATTCAGACATACCTTTTATAAATACTTACATAGTAGAAACAAACATATACACATACATAAATTTTGTTTAAATTTCTTATATGGACTCTCATTGTTATCCATTGAGATATTCGAAATGGTGACATCATATTTGTTGACATAATTGCAAGGCAAACCCGAAAATTGAACAAAAATATTATGAATTATAGAAGAAACCTTAATTCCTTATGCTTAAGTTGAATACCTTAGATATTGTGGCTAATTATTGGTCCAGGTCATGTTTAATGTATTAACTCCACCTAGAATAAATTCTTTATGTCATGTCTGAGAATTCAGTAGAGTACAGAGTTGTCATCTGTAGCGGGGAATCCGGGCGTCAGTGATTTTTTTTTTTTATTTTGTATGTTGTCGAGGAATTTTACTTTGACCTTTTAAGGGACAATATTGAACAATGCAAGAACGCATAAAAATTTTTCATGCAATGTTGTTTTGCGATACGAGCACTTTTATTTGTACGAGTGCTTGTGTACTATGTGGGTCAAACTTATGTTTCGTGAACTTGATACGGGCGTCATTTATATGGTGATGAGGGAACACTTTCCACCATGTACAAATGTTGCAGCCGTCACCGCGGTGTTGGAGACAATGGAGTTTGAGATTAATTATAAACTGCTTGTTTATTTACTTACATTATTTCTCAGCTGTTGAAAAATTATGTTTTTCTTATTTGCACTTAATTATTCTACATTAGCATTTTCACTCTTCTTCTCTCTCCCCATCTCCGTTTTTGTTTACCAATTTTCTAAATCAGTATTTAATTTGTTTACATTCCCGTGAGTGAGATGTCTGTGGCAGATATGTCGGACGTATTCCCACAATATTTGACATTTAATAGGTGGTTAATTGAATTATGGTTCTGCCTTCGTTAATGTCGCATTGCAGCTGCCGATATTTACTCAATATCATAATTAGTTTCATCCTGTTAAAATAATTCAAACAAACAGTTTTTACATAAAATGATTTATAACATTTCATTTCCCTTTTCATTGATTTTCCATTTCATTATGTTGGTTGAATTGCTCCCTTGTGCTAAAATAATCTAATTTAATCCAGTCTTTTATAAAGCTCCGAACGAAATTATAATTCGGATTTCAATAGACAATTGCTGACAACGTTAATCGGTCGATTTGCTATAGACTAGTGACTTTGTAAAAACATTTGACAATAGACACGACTGACAAATTTAAACATTTGCCAGTATGCTGCTGACTACGTTAAACGTTTGCCAATATATTGCGGTGTTAAACGATTAAGAATGGTACTACTACTACAAACTCCAGTTCTGCGCGATGTAAAGGGTTTCCACGCAGCCAAGTGCTTTATCTTTGAATATGTCCATGTTGTTTCTCCTCTCTCTCTCTCTCTTTCTTTTTCTTTCTCTCCCTCCCTCCCTTATCCTCTCACTTTTTCTCCCTGTCTATAATACTCTATATCCTTCTCATTCTCCCTGTCTGTGATGATCCCTACTTTGTAGGGCTTGTTTACCCTCTTCGCCTTAAAAGAATATTACCAAAGACAGCGAGATGGTTTAGTTGTCTGCTACGGATTTAACTAAGGAGAATATCATGGGAGACAGCGCAGTAGAAGCTAGAACATTCTTATCTTAGTTAGTGCGATATGCAGAGAATAACCGAAACATCACCATCACGTAACATAATCCTACAGAGGGTGGCTTTCAGTAAAAAGACGGATATTTTTCTTTCCTTTAATTTATTTATACTTTAATTTCTTTTCCCCAACAATGGGGAAACTTCCAGAAATACGGATTACCAGGAAAAAGTTCTCCACCAGATAAAATCAGTGCATAATTGTAGTGAATAGATGATATGTAATTATGTAGTGCAGAATAGAGAATGGTATACTGCATGGTAAGCCCTTGCCTCTTCTATTATTCATATAGGTAAAGACTCTGTAAATGAGATATGCTGGGAGAGAAAGAGAGAACTGATTACGCGTGCGAACAGATTAATGTGTAATTAGGAACTTCTGACGGTAAAAGAATAGTATTTATCGATAGTAATTATTTAAAATATTTGATATTTCAACCCTCTAGCCTGTAAACTGGTCAACCTACTACTCACCGGTTTGTTATTCAGTGCTTCCTCACAACTGAATAAGAATTGACAGCAGTATGTACAATGATTTTGCGTCTGGTTTAGACGCCTGTGTAGTCGCGTGCAGTCACATATACCTTTTTCGACCCGATAAACTCTGACGCAGCGCAGACTCTAAGAGAGGAAGACACAAATCAAAGAAGGCTTCTTCCCGAACACTAAAGGGTAAATTATGATATCACTAAAGGAAGAAGAAACGAATATCTGATATTAATGTTTTTATCCGACACCATAAAGAGCCATCATATATACTGCTAGGTATTTTGTCTGGAAATCCAACAGTTCTGGCAACTTACACCAAAGATGGTATTTTATTTTATACATCTTGGAAAACATCAACTTGATTTGAAACGTTAAGCATGGATTCAAATGAAATATTTTGTCAGCTGCTTCCATGTTTCTATGAGTTTATAACGTTTTAATTTATGCAACCACGCGGTTTATGCGCAGTCAAACTGCGCGTTACCTTCGGCTAGTGTCCTCTACTTGCACTACCTTGGCCTAATGTCCTCTAACTTGTAGGTGAATGTGGTGGACAGAAACTGTGAAGGTCCTTATGTATGTTTACATGGAATATATAAATACACACATATGCATATATGTGTGTGTGTGTGTGTGTGTGTGTGTGTGTGTGTGTGTGTGTGTGTGTGTGTGTGTGTGTGTGTGTGTGTGTCTTTATGTCTGTGTTGGTCACCCCATCACAGTTTACCAGTTGGTTTTGGTACATCTCCGATGTAGCATCATCGGAGATGTACCAGAAATATCGGATGCATTGGCTTCAGTAAAACCCCTCAAGGTGGCGCCCCAACTCGGCCGCAGTTCAATGACTAAAGCAAGTAAAATACACGCAAGAAAATCTGTTCCTTGCTGCAGGTCATTAAGATTGAACATAGAGCTATAGAAATTCAGGCCCAAGTACTGTACCTGATCTTTATTCAAGCTGGCCATATCTGGTTTCGCACACTTACCCTACAAAGTTGTTGTAAAAGTAAACAATCGTATCATTGAAATTTCAAAGCTACAATGTAATGCGTGATTAATTCAAAACAATTTGATTACATAAGCGTTACGTTTGATAGAATAGTCAGAATGCGACAGGGTTAAGCTTACGGTCATAAAGTTTGTAGAAGCTATCACGATTGCTTCACTGTGATGGGCTTTGGAAGATGAAAGGGAAACGTACAGCCGTGGTGACGTCATGCATCTAACGCCGAAGGTACTGTTTATATATCAACGGATGTGATCTCATGGGAGTTGATGTTAAAATGCAGCCGGTAACGGTGTAGTTGATGATGTTAATGATGGTGGTGGTGGTGGTGGTGGTTTTGATGATGATGATGACGATGATGACAACGACGATGACAACGACGACGATGATGATGATGATGATGGTGACTACGATGACGATCATAGTGAAGTTGTTCTTGGTGGCGGCGGTGATGGCGGTGATGGTGGTGGTGGTGGTGATGATGATGGTGGTGGTGGTGGTGGTGGTGGTGGTGGTGGTGATCTTTGTGGTGGTCTTGGCGGTTGTGGTGGTGCTGGTGCTGGTGGTGGTAGTGGTGGTGGTGGTGCTGGCTGTGACGCTGATGATAATAATGTTTTCGTATATTTTTTAATGTTTCTTCAGCTTAGCGATTAATTTGTCGTTGATGAAATTTCTGATAGATAATTACTATAATAAATAAAGTATTACTCGATTAGCGCCTTTGAGCATCCAACGACGGATAATGAAAAGTGACAGGAAATATAGAATATAGATTGAACGTTATCGACTGAACCTTGAAAGATCGCTTGCAGATATGCGGTATGTTAAATAAATCTGCCAATATAATGTATCCTTAAAGCATGAAACTATTAGCAAATATTTTGTAATTGTTTATATTAAATCAAGTGTGTGTCTGTGTCTGTGTATATGTGTACAGGTGGATGAGTTTAACAGGTTGAACTCCAATGTAAATACCTACATCAAATAAAATTTATTAGACAGTTGAAGAGGGTACGTAGCATGGTTCCGCACTCGGCAGGTAGCAAGATCACTACTACCCACACAAGATTCCAGGAGTGCCGAGAAAAACTGAGTTGTAACATCAACAACAATAATAACCCAAACAAGGGTTGAAAATTTTAGGGGCCCAAAGCAGAGATTAAAGGGTTTTTAATTGGCATATATCCAAAGCTCCCTACCAAAAAGCACGAAAAACATATAATGAAAATATAATATACGTAAAAGCAGAATATGTGTTAATGAGGGAAGAAACAGTGACTCATATTGTCTCTTATTTCTTTATTGCCCACAAGGCGCTAAACATAGAGGAGACAAACAAGGAGAGGCAAAGGGATTAAGTCGATTACGTCGACCCAGTATGTAACTGGTACATAATTTATCGACTCCGAAAGGATGAAAGGTAAAATCGACCTCGGCGATATTTGAATTCAGAACGTAACGGCAGACGAAATACCGCTAAACATTTCACCCAGCGTGCTAACGTTTCTGCCAACTCGCCGCCTTAGTGATTCATATTATCTCTGGCTGCCTAGTCCTGGCTAAGAGAAAGATATCCATAGTCATGACATGGTTGGGACCCGTATACACTGGAATCATTACTAGTACTATGGAATGACAACAGAAATAAATGTTATACTTATGTCCCAGGAGAGGTCTCAGACTATGACAAACTAAGCAGATTTTAGGATATGTTAATACACACATATAGACAGTTCAAGGCAAATAGGCCAGATGTTGTGGACAAGAATCACCAAGAAAGAAAATGCCTGCTATTCTACGTATCAGCCCCAAAAGATGGCAATACGATGGCGTTCTAGAAAAAAAACCGGTATTTTGCAATAAAAAATTTCGATACACAGAGATCTGGAAATAGAGACGACCCAAATGTAGAGCCTGAAAACCAAAATAATCCGCGTAAAGGGTGTATTAGGTACGGCAAAAAGACTTACATACAAATGCGTAGTCAAATGCGTCAACTAATGAATATGTAAAGCATAAAGAAAACGCTAAGCGCTGCACGCTTCCTACGTAAAGCAATCTCAATACAGAAAAAATAACAGCACCAAAATACACAACAGTACATATCCAAGATATACAGATCTACGATCTGTTTTGCATTGGAGTCAGATGATAAAATTAAACAACGGAATAAAAAAATATTCAGACAAATACAAAACAAAAACACCAGTACTTACAAATATTTATAACATACAGAAAATTGCATTACTGGGCACTGCACACATCCTACAGAAAACACTTTCAATACAGTAACCATAAGAGCATCACAGCAAACCACAGCACATACCCAAGGCACACAGAGCTGCGCTCGGTAGTGAAGTGAAAGAACGTTATAAAAATAAAACTACTGAATAATAATAATAATATGAAAATTAATATAAATGGGGAACTCCACCTAAGGGCAGGAGTAGTAAGATTATACCTACCTAGAAAAGTAAGTGGAAAAGCCTTAATATCAGTAGAAAAGTACGTCGAGTTAGCTACAGTAGATATGCACTCCTATGTAGTGAAGAATGTTATTAATAGTAAAGAAAGCTTATTAAAAGCCGGCAGAGTTACAGCAAAACATAGGGGAATCCCGCCAAAAAAAAAGAACAGAAAAAGAAACTAATTATCTGACTGGCAGGAGAAGATGCTGTTTTGTAGATTCCAAAAGATGGTTTCAACAGATAGTAGTAGTGAGACATGGTTATGGCTGCAGAAGGGAAAGCAGAAGAGGGAAACAGAAAGTTTGTTAGTAGCTGCATAAGATCAAGCATTAAGGAATAATTGGATAATAGCCAAGGTAGACATAAACCAAGTAGATTCCTGATGTAGGTTATGCAAATTAAAAGAGGAGAGCGTTACTCATATAGTAAATGAATGTAGCATGATGCCACAGAAAGAAATCAAGAAAAGACAGGACAAACTGAGGAGAGTTATCCACTGGGATTTATGTAGAAAGCTACGATTTGACCATACTGATAAACGGTATGAACATTAACCTAGTAAGGTACTAGGAAGTATGAAATATAAAATGTTGTGGGACTTTAACATTCATACTGATAGAGTAATAGAAGCTAGAAGGCCTGATTTGGTAGTAGTAGATAAAGAGAATAGAAAGTGCCAGATAATTGATTTCACATTCCCAAATGATGAGAAAATCAATATGAGAGGGGTAAAATGTATCCCTGTAGATATAGGTGCATTAGTAACTATCCTAAACATTTGAAAATATGGATAAAGGAAATAAGAATAAAACCCAATTTAGTACAGCTGCAGAAAACAATGTTATTAGGGTCAGCTAGGATACTTAGGAGGGGTCTTGATATCTAAGGTTACTTGTTCTTGCTCGATGTTAGGGATTTTTTTTCCCAACCGTCTAATCTGTTATGCGTATTTGAATAATAATAATAATAATAATAATAATAATAATGATAATAATAATAATAATAATAATAATAATAATAATAATGATAATAATAATAATAATAATAATAATAATAATAATAATAATAATAATAATAATAATAATAAGAAGAAGAAGAAGAAGAAGAAGAAGAAGAAGAAGAAGAAGAAGAAGAAAGAAAAAAAAACATAATAATAATAATAGTACCAATAATTGTCGGAGCCTTGGAAACAGTGACCAAATATCTCGAAAAGTACGTGGGACAAATAGGGGCTCCAATGAGGGTGGAGCACTTGCAGAAAACAGCACTGCTTGAAACCACTCGAATACTCTGGAAGGTGCTCGAAAAATAAGAGGTGATACTTTAGTTCACTGGTAATGAACAGCTGACACTGTAGTACATCTCCAGCGTTAGGAGCTGTGCAAGGCAATGATGATGATGGTAATAATAATAATAATAATAATAATAATAATAATAATAATAGAAAACTCCAAAATGGCAGGAAACCACAAAATGGCAGAAATAACTGGAAACCCCAAAATGGCAGAAATTCGAAAGATAATACTCATGGGAGCAGCCCATATCCTACGTAAAATACTGTGTATGTAATCTCAAATTTTAGAACAAACTTATGATTTGCTTATGTTTTCTTAAACATTCTCTAGAACAATACTATGTGCAAAACCAAATATATGACACCCTAGGCATAACACCAACATGAACTTCTAACTTGTGTCTCTTGAGATCTCTGGGTGAGACAAATACAAGGCAAAAGTCAAACATATAATGATAATAATAATAATAATAATAATAATAATAATAATAATAATAATAATAATAATAATAATAATAATAATAATAATATCACAGCAAATATTCTGCTCAATACCACAGATTTGCTTGTCAGTTGGTTGATCATGGCTATTTGAGCACGTCTCTTAGTGGCTGACGATATATGCGTCTCTGATCACGAGCAGAAATAGTGGGGGAGTATCATAGTCATGTGTTAATAGGAATTGTTTGGGGTTTGAATAATTCACCTTTAGAAAAATGAGTGTTTTGTTCAACATATTTAAACAAACCTTATTCACTAACTTTTTGAGCGGGATGGACTACTCGAACATGCGCTCTTTATCTTGATATTAGATCACCATGTCGCGCTCATAGTGTTGTGATGCATGTGCCTAGTGTAACCTTATCAAACGGATAGTCATGACGGGTTTACTGGGCTTCGTATATTTTACCCCAGTGTCACTTTCATAGCATGCACTGCTCTCTCACTCAATAATAATTATTATTATTATTTTTATTATTATCATTGTTATCATTATTATTATTATTATTATTATTATTATTATTATTATTATTATTATTATTATTATTATTATTATTATCATTATTATTATCATTATTATTATTATTATTATTACTACTACTATTATTATTATCTTCACCATCATTTGCAATATTATATAATATTGTTATTTGATATTTACACTCTAGTTAGTTTATGAATCACAAGATCTTAAGACCTATCTGACAGGTGCGCTGGAGTATATATAAAAGTATCTTGCGAACACCCTTTCTACAATACCAGAATTTAATAATTAGCAATATCTTATAAAACACATCATATAATTGTTCTCAAACAATGTAGGACATTCGTGTGACATGCCACTTGTAAAACGTACCGATAACGGTACTTGCTTATAGCAGTCACTAGCAACAAAACCGTAGGACTTGGCGATTATATGACTTAAATATAGTATGACTTGCCACTTGTATAACTTGACAATCGGCTGATTACAGTTTGTTAATTATTTATGGTTGTTGTTATTAATGTTGACTTGATGTTAGTAAGGATTGCTTTCGTGGACGCTACTTTGAAAATTCAACTTGAATTCAGCGATTTTAATGGAAATGGCTGAAAGTAGTGTTCAGAGATGAAAGGAAAGCGTACAGCCTTGGTGACGTCATCGTTTAGGAGATGACGAACATACAGTTCATGCATCAACTGCTATGATGTCATTGGAGTTCGTTTCAATAATAGTGTTGATGATGATGGTGATGATGGTGATGATGATGATGATGACGACAATGGCGACATTGAACCAGGGAGACGAGAGGGATGACGACAATAATGGTGGCAGTAGCAGTGATGATGAGGATGTGGAGAAGAATGGGGATAATGAGACTGACGACCACCATGGCCACGACGATGACGATAATAGCTGTAAGTACGAATGGCGGCGGTGGTGATGGTGATAATGGCTTTTAGTGGTCACGATGATGACGATGATGATGAACATGTCATTTCTATCATCATCTTCATCGTCAAAATCATCAACTGATTCATTTTAACTTTCGTCATCCCCATAGGGTTGATGACGCCGATGATTGACTTAGGTGGGGGTGATGTCGATGATGATGCTGGGGAAGAAGAGGAGAGTGATGATAGTGAATGTGTTGTTGTTGATGATGATGCTGATAATGATGATGATGATGATGATGATGATGATGATGATGATGATGATATCCCCGACGACGACGTGAATGACGATGATAATGATAGTAGGGATTGCGGCTATGATGACTCTGAGGGTGGTGGTTGTGACGATGATGATGAAAATACTAATGAGTTAATATTGGCTTTCATCCTTTCGGGTTTGATAAGTTAAGTACCAGTTACGTACTGAGTCAATCTAATCGACTGCCTCCCTCCTCCAAAATTTCGGGTCTTGTGCCTAGAGCAGAAATGAATAGAACAGAAGAATCGAATATCATTGCACAGTATCGTTAGAGAGTTGAACAAAAAGACTCTGTGGCATTTCTACTCACATAATGCACCTGTACATCAGTGTCCATAAACTGGTTAAAAGTACGACTGTAGGCTCAAACGTTCACAGCCCTAGCATCACTTGCAAGCAATAATTTCAACCCTTTTTGTTAATAACTGCATTATTTCTGTCTAGCTAAACTGACATCTTAGTGCTTGAAGAATGCTTCAAAACTAAGTAATAACGACTTATTTTGAACACAGACAACATTTTGCATCGTGGTCTCGGCAAGTACCGTATTTAAGGCGGCGAGTTGGCAGAAACGTTGGCACATCAGGCGAAATTCTTAGCGGTATTTCGTCTGTCTTTACGTTCTGAGTTCAAATCTCGCCGAGGTCGACTTTGCCTTTCATCCTTTCGGGGTCGATTAAATAAGTACCAGTTATGCACTGGGGTCGATATAATCGACTTAACCCGTTTGTCTGTTCTTCTTTGTCCCCTCTGTGTGTGTAGCCCTTTGTGGACAATAAAGATATAAGAAACGTCTGCACACCGGGCGGTATATCGTCTGTCTTTAACTTCTAAGTTCAAATTCCACCGTGGTCGACTTTGTCTTTCATCCTTTCAGTGTCGATAAATTAAGTACTGGTTGTGTTCTGGGGTTGATCTAATCGACTGACCCCCCACCCCACCCTGAAATTTTGGGCCTTGTGCCTAGAGTAGAAAATAATATTCATTTGTAAATAATGCCGTGAGCTGGCAGAAACGTTAACACGCCGGGAGAAATGCTTAGCGAAATGCTTAGCCTTCGTAACTGCGATATCAAAGAAGAAAGAAGTCATACGGGCACAATTCAGGCTGTAAAGAATAATCAATGAATACAAAATATATAACAACCAGCGTGGGAAGAGAAGAAAACACCATTTTATTTGAAATACAGAAAGTTCGAATTCGGGTACCGACTGTTTTTATAACAATCTTTAGAAGTAGAATTGATGCTATTGCTTTGTGACTGTGTAACCTCGTATTTACCCACTGCATTCTTCGTGATTACACAACCAGTACACCAGTTGTAATTATGAAATGTGCAAATCATTACATCCGCAGTGTACGACAAACATATTTTTTTAACCTATTCCACCTGTTCAAGTGGGTCATTTCAAAGTATTTTCACGCCCTCCCTATATTGCTGTGGCATTGTAATCTTCACTTCCATTTATTATAGTAAATCTGTGTTGAAATTTACTCTCTAGAAAGGGAACCAAATATAAGACAAACTCCCAACAAAATCTAACTCCAATTACAACCCGTCCCCTTAGAGAGGGAAGACAGAAGTAGTTGGCACGTTAACATACTTTATTAGTTGAATTGTAAGTTATTTTATTTCGTTTTCATCTCACCTCGCAACACATAGTTTTGGACGTATTTGTCATGAAGCTCACCGCTCTACCAAAGCCATGTATTAGGAAACTTGGGAGCAAGTCAGAGCCCGTTTATCTTCATTGGCTGGAAAATTATCCGTCTTCCATTTTGACATTATCTCACACATGAGTGCCCATAATTATTCATCTAAAAGTATATTAAATATGATCTTTGCTAGAAGATAAATTTTCTTTCTTGCTGCAGCCTTGGTTACCCGCAGACGATTAATGGGGATACCTCTACAAGTCAAGATGTCTTATCAATGTTTTTTAAACGATCCCGAGGTGAATTGCAATATACGGTGGTCATGAATGGATCTCTTTGATAATATACGAACAAACCTTGGTTAATGATCATTAATACCGGCCTCAAAAATCATTTTATCAATGCAAATACATTACAGTTTACAAACAGCCGGCCTCATCACAATCTATTTAATGTTTAGAATGAGTGTAAACGTATATTCTGCCTTAATATCCAACATTAACTACGAACACAATATTAATTATAACTAGATAACAAAGAGGAATTATATATAATAGAACGGCTTCATGAATGAAGTTTAGTTATCAGAAATAGCTTCATCTTTTATCTTTAAGTTATTTCAGTCATTAGACTGCGGCCATGCTGGGGTACAAGTCTTAAACATTTTTAGGCAATCGAATTGACCCCGGCACTTATACATTTTTTCATCAAGCAATGTACTTATCCTATCGCTTTATTTTGCTGAACCGCTACGTTGCAGGGATGTAATCACACCAGCAGCGGCTGTGAAGCGGCAGTGGGGGATAAGCAGGCACAAACACAGGCACAAACATGCACACACACACATACCCCCCCCCATATATATATATATATATATATATATATATATATATATATATATATATATGTTGTTGTACTTGGGGATGGTCATATTGCCAGTTTAGCCAATAAAAACACACGCACTGTATATTTGGTGTTAATTTGCTTCAGCTTTATATTACATTAATCTTAATCTTATTTCGGCCAGAGTTCTTTCGTCACACTTCTGTGACCTCATCAGTGGTCCTTTGTTTCCTTCCTTCTTATGTGTGTCTCACCTTGCTAACTATCAGCCATTTTGTATTTTTCTTGCATATATATATATATATATATATATATATATATATATATATATATATATATATATATATATATATATATATATATATATATATATATATATAAGTAAACAACAGGTTGTACTGTGCGCCGCATAGATAACTAAAGAGTCGGACAGAAAGAACACAACAAGTGGAAATATAACAAAAAACAAACAACAACACATGAGAAAATAGAGAATAATATATGAAATGGAAAACTGGACAAAAACATGATACGCGGACAATTCGCAGACGATTTCCTCGTCAGTCAGTGTCCGGAAAGTCATAGCAGTTTCATATATTTTACCCCTGAGACAGCTCGAATCCAGCAAGCGCCAGAACCTTAAGTTAAAAGTATTAAGCTTCTGAGAAAAGCAAACAGATGTATACAATGACGAAAACAAGAACACAAAAGCATCAATTATACACATGCAACAGACGAACCCCTTTCGGCAGCACAACAAAACGAAAATTGTACATTTAAAAATAAATAAATAAATAACAGAAAGGGTCTTTCGATTATTAGACGAACGTAACGTGATAATATGATTCAAGTGCAACAGAAAAGGAATTATACATATACAATAGACAAATGCCTTTCGGCCATACGACAATGAGACAATAATTGTACAATTACAACATAAATAAATACCAGAAAGGGTTTTTCGAATATCAGACGAACGTAGTCAGCTGGCGCATAGGAGAAATGCAAAGTCTTAATACACACACACACGACGACTTCTATTAGTTTCTATTTCCTTAGCCTGAGGCTATCGTAGAAGACACTTACCCGAAGTGGTAACGCAATGGGACTGAACCCGGAACGATAAGGAAGAGAAGCAGGTATGTTACCACATTGGAACAACATATATTTCATATACACAAAAATATTACAGTATACAATTAATATTTCCACGTCCATGGAACTTTCTTAAGAGGATAGCATCTAATATACTCATATCAGTTTATTTTTCTTTCCCAGTTGTCCAAAACTTATTTCTGGAAATATTTTGTTTCATCTTAAAATTCAGAAATCATGTAATCATTTTGTTTTTCTCATTTTTTTTTTTCTTAGAAGGTAGAAAACAAGTAATACATTTGTTCTCTCATATTTTATTAGTGTTTTTTCTTCAATCGATATCGTTTAATACATGCAGTTTCAACGATAATTACCACTTTGGTAAAAAGATATATTCCTTGTTTTTTTTCCCCTCCTATAAGAAAGAGAATAATAAAATGAAGAATAAATATGACCATCTGTATCTAAGTGAAGTCACGCTGTCTGGCTTCGACATGTTTTAAATAGGTTTGGCAGCGATTTCTGACATTTGATATAGGGCTATTAAAATATTTACTGCTAATATATAAGGAGACACTCAATCTCAACTCAAGAACAAATGCCAGTGTCATATTTGAAAGAGAAATATAAAGCATTCTGTCATTTCAAAGACAATATATATGTATTCAAAACAGCGAAGAAAGTGTGGGAAGAGTAAAGAAACAAGATTAAAAATAAAAATAGTCAAATGTGTAAGTCAAGTCTCATACTATAAATCTCTTTTAAACCGTTTGTAATCCAAGGCTTTCTTCAAATATCTGTTTATTAGCAATACATTATGTGCGAAACGGATAATGATATTTTAGATTAAGATAACCGATTACCAACCGGTATTTTTTTTCTATTTACTTCAAATTACAGGATCGTAGTATTTAGATTAAATAAAACGTAAAACTTCTTTTGTAACACGTCAGTACTTTATTAACAGACTGGGAAAAATCCGAGAAAGCAATGAGCAATAAGAAAAGAGATGCTATGTCTCTTTATATCTGGAATGTTATGATGCTAGAGAGACACATTGAGTACTACTCAACCTAAAAAAAAGCGTGATAGTATGTGTGTATGAGTATGTATGAATCATTCCACATGGAGACAGTGCGAGAGTGAGAGAGGGGAGAAGGAGAGATTCAAAGAGAGAGAGAATTAGAGAGATGGAGAGAGGGAGGGAGAGAAGGAGGGAGGGGGAGGGAGGGGAGGGAGGGAGAGAGGGAGAGAGGGAGAGAGAGGGGGAGGGAAAGAGGGGGAGGGGAGGGAGGGAGAGACGGGGAGGGAGGGAGGGATGGGGAGAGAGGGAGAGAGGGAGGGAGGGAGAAAGAGTTTTCAAACGAGAAAATAGATATCTACATATTTACTGTGAAGTAGATTAGGCTTATACATAATCTATATAGACATTTAGACATTTTTGACCGGCGGTTATCTATATACACATAAGTATAATGATATACACATGCGTGTGTGTGTGTATGATGTATGCACGTATGCATCTATCTATATATATATATATATATATATATATATATATATATATATATATATACACGGTGGTGCATCAGCATGGCCGCAGCTCTGAGCTGAAACTTTGAAATGAAAATATATATATGAATGTATGTATGTACGTATATATGCATGAATCATATCAATAAACTATAGGAAAACGGTATGGTATTAAACGTTCTATAAAATATATGCACTTGTCGGCAAATTACCATCAGGATTGCAATTATGGAATCCTCTTAGTAATGTCCCTACTTCAGTACTTATGTATGTATGTATGTATGTATGTATGTATGTATGTATGTATGTATCTATGCATGAAGGCATGTATGTATATATAAATCTATAGCCATAGTATTTATTATGGTTGTTTAAAATTAGATGAGTTCGAACTTGACGCAACAAAACATTAATTAAAGACACTCTAGCCATGACAACCGCTTCTGTTTAGTTTATTTCAGGTATTCTTCATTCATTTAACAAACTTGCAGACAGAGAACATGATAAGGAGAAGAAAAGAAGAGCAGAAAATTATGTCGCTATTGGGTTGGCAAGAAGGTTATTTCGGTTTTTTAGTGTGAAATAAAAATAATTTTTTTCATACAAAGAATGAACCTTAATCAGTTATATATTTTCCCTTTTGTTCGATGATCTTTTGTCATCTTTCTAGTAACTTCATGATTCTGCGCTCATAGAAATTCTGGTCCTTATCAGCCAAAAACTGAAGCAAGTGCGATTTCAGGTCTTCATCATTATTGAACGTTTTACCATTCAAAGAATTTTGCAAACTTCGAAACAAATGGTAATCTGATGGCGCAAGGCCAGGGGCTATATGGTCGATATAGCATCACTTCCCAACCAAGCACCAATAATGTTTCACGAGTTAGAAAAGACATGTGCGGTTCAGCGTTGTCATGGTGAAATACGATTCCTTTCCAATTTGCCAATTCTGGCTGTTTTCTTTGATTGCTTCCTCCAGTTTCATTAGTTGTTGACAGTAAACATATGAATTGATCGGTTGGTTTCTTGGAAGCAGCTCAAAATAGGATGCAGTTTAACTTTCGATGTGGTTTGTGCTGGGTCATTACGCTTGGACCATGATCGTTTTCGATTGATGTTATTGTGGATAATCAATTTTTCATCACCAGTAATGATTCGTTTCAAAATGAGGTCGATTTCATTGCGTTTGAGAAGCATATCGCCAATATTGATTCGCTGTGTTTAGGGAATCTATTTCCATCTATCAGGAACACAAAATATCGAGCTCCTTAACGAGTTTAAGATATTTTAAGGGATTGTAAGTTGCTATGTGTGATACATTTAACCTCTCTGCAATCTTTTGCACAGTTATATGACAATCAGATTCAATTATGGCTTTGATTTGTTCATCAACTTCAGTAGGTCGACCAGAACGTTTGAGTGAAAAATCTCTAGAACGGAAATTTTAAAACCATTTCTTATATGTGCGTTCTGTTATGCAATCAACACCATAAACTTCACATATCTCTTTGTGAGTATCAACAGCTTTCTTGTTTTTACGGAAATAAAAAAGGAAAATGTGACGAAAATGTTCGTATTTGCACTCCATGATAAAATTGACACTGAACTAACAGCTTTAAGGGAAATTACGCGCAATTTGCTTCTAAAGTAAGCTAAAAGTAACAGCTATCAAATATGAAAAGTTAAAATCATAACACTGACAAAAGTAATTCAAAGCAATCGTAACTCTATTAGCAAAAAAGACGAAACTACGTTCTTGCCAACCCAATATTATAAGCACAGTGCCTGGAATTTGAAGGAGACGACTAGTCAATTATATTAACCTCAGCACTTAACTGGCACTTATTTTATAGACCCCGAGAGGATGAAATATAAAGTCGACCCCTGCAGATTTTGAACCCAGAATATAAAGAGGAGCAGATAATAATGCTGAGCGACGATCTCTTTCACGATCTATTTTCCTTACTAGCATTTATTATCTGACCATTTCTCTATGTACTGAAGCGAATCATTTCCTTGATAAAATAACGTTTCAGCGGCTGAGTATTCCACGGGTGCTTCTACCTCAAATATACTTCTCAGAATGTATTAGTATTAAAGCCAATACTGTCCACTTCAGTTGTAATGACAATCCATACTTCCGACATTTTACACTTTTCTTAACTATGCAGTTTCAATCAGAAGGCATGGATTGCAATATGATTACAGTTAAAGCAACATACCCTAGGTACCACACGTTTAAATAGAACCGGAACATCTCTAATCCCTAAGTCATGTATGCAGCGACAGATTAATAAATTCATTCACACGTACGCTACAATTAAATTATTTAGTACTGAAATATTGCTTAGTACCGAAGACTCTTGGTAAAGAGATATCCGGTCTGTTTAACCAAATTTTTGTTTGGCAAATTAGTTTGTAAGCACAGTTGTTGCTTGATGCTTGTTTAGATTTAAAAAAGGTTCTCATAGCAAAGTTGATGTTTTGCAAAATGATTCCTTGGCAAAGCTGATACTTAGGAAACTACTTTTATATATATATATATATATATATATATATATATATATATATATATATATATATATATCGTTGGAGACTATTACACATACCAAACTACTATATTATTTATGAGGGAAATGATAAGCAGAATTTTAGTTTGAAAAAGTGTTGCTCAGCAAAGCTGTTACTTGTCAAACGCGTTATTTTATTAAAGTGTTGAGTAGCAAGTGTTTTGCAAAGTAAATAAGTTAATTAATAAAGCCGTTGCTAAGCAAAGGTATTGCACAGGTAACGAGTGGTTAGTCAAAACTGTTACTTGACAAAATACATTATATGGCAAATGCATTGCTTGGCAGATGTTTTGTTCATAAAATATAGTGCTTAATAAATGACATTCATAAAAAAGCGTTGTTTAGGAGAGATTTTGTGTGACAAATGTAGTGATATGTAAGTATATAGGCAATTGTAAGAAATATACGAGTAAATAAACGCATGAAGGGAGGTGGGAATACAAAATAACGAAGTTAAATTTTACGTTTAAGGTGGCAAATGAAATTCCTACTGTAGTGGTAGGCCGACCAAAGGATAGTAGATGACTTTCGTAGACGGAAACTACGTGCAGCCCGCCGTATATATGTTGTTTGTGTGTGTCTGTGGGTTCGATTGGTTGGACTGAAAAATCTTGGGCGCAGTCCGATTATTGAAGCTAATACAAAAGGTAAAAAATACATATATACATTATGCATATATATATATACAACAACGGTATATATATATATATATATATATATATATATATATATATATATATATATATATATATATATATATATATATATATATATATATATATATATATATATATATATATGTATGTATATATATATATATATGTATATATATATATATATATATATATATATATATATATATATATATATATATATATATATATATATATATATATATATATATATATATATATATATATATATATATATATATATATATATATATATATATATATATATATATATATATATATATATATATATAGTTTTAGAGAAAATAACCTAAGTTTCAGTCAGATATAGAAATATTAATAAGTAAATGCCCGATAAATAAGTATAATATAATACAAAGAAAAAAATCATAAGATAATGATAATAAAACAACTATACGTGTTTCATAACCAAGTTTTCAAATACAAAATGAAATATATTCAAATCGATTAAATCGATCAAAAATCAATTCTATTCAAAATGTATAGCTAATCTTCAGGTCAAAATACAACAACAATAATATAACTAAAAGAATGTATATATCAACCAACAATAAATAACAAATGAATTTATATAAAAATACTTATTATATTGAGATAGAAAAATATTAAACAATATTATTAAAAAGAAATTTAATACTAATCATATCAAAAATTATAAACGTGCCATAATTAACTTTACGTTTATTATAATATAAACTAACAGAAATATTATATATAAATTTTATCTTAATGAATCTTTCGTTTAAAATACAATTTCAAGGAAGTTTTAGGTTAAACTAAACTTATAAACGTAAAATAAACAGCTAAAATTATATATTTATATATTTTATACTGTGAAATTTAATTTAATTTTACTTTTTGATAAATTGAATTTATTTGAGTTTTTACCTGTAAATTTGGATTTTTATCCCTAATATTATATATATATATATATATATATATATATATATATATATATATACAAACACAGACATAAACACACACATCTGTATGTGTATCGACATATATATATATATATATATATATATATATATATATATATATATATATATATATATATATATATATATATATATATATATATATATAACGAAATGTTAGCTCTAAGTAGTGTGTAAGTATGAGCTGCGTACTTGACAAACATCTCAACTTACCTAATTACTATTCATACTTACACACTATTTAATGCTGGCACTTCGTTATTTACCTCGGCCGGGCGATATATAGCGCAAATCAGTCACAGTGTTGACTGAATTATATATTAAGCAACGGCTTTATAAGTTCATTCAGAATTACCTCTCTTATGTGCATCTCATCGATATCTGAGATTCCTAATAGATGACGACACTTAACGGAACTGGTACTTTCACGCCTTTTTACCACCCCAGATAGATTTATTCTCCACGGTAAATGCAGTGCAATTGGTTTTTAGCATTTGAAATATGTAACGAATATATATCAGCTTACCTACTTCTGCATGCATGTGTGTGTGTGTGTGTGTGTGTGTGTGTGTGTGTGTGTGTGTGTGTGTGAGCGTACGTATGTATGTCATCATTGAGATTTATTTCAAGATTTCTATCCAATATGTACAGAGCCCATTTCCAAGGCTCCTTGACTGCTATTTCAACATCATCAACGTACAGGTATGTATGTATTTTCGTATGTATGTATACGTGCAGATTTGTATGTGTTGTATCATGTATGCCTTTTCATGCATATACTTGCATATCTAGACATGCTCATAATTTACGTATGAATGCATGTATGTATGTACTACGTACGAGTGTATGTATGTATGTATGAATGTATGTATGTATATATGTATGTTAGGCTAGATTTACTGAAATGCTGATTTGAAACAAGGCTTCAAATATATTTTCTGGACTGCTATTTTATTAGTCAATCGTTCCCAGAAGTGCCACTCTTATTACCAATACATATTGTTAGTTTTAGAATTCGCAAAAGATAACACCGAATATGTTTTCCCTATTATAAAACTCTCATTAGCGAAGCATAATTTCCAAAAGGCTTTCAAAGAGGAGAATTACAGTACTATAACACGAGAATAGAGCGGATGTATATATATATATATATATATATATATATATATATATAGATGTGTGTATTTTTCCCTTGTTTGCAATTAACACGGAAAAAATAATAAATAGTTACCAGGCAAAATATCACACAATTAAAAAGGACGTTATACTTTTTTTTTAAGGTAGAAACTCCGAGTTTGCGTGAAATAGTTTGTATGATATATATAAATAAATAAATGGAGTTAAACGCTGGTGTTATTCAAATTCTTTTCCGACACATGTTTCGAAGATATCATTGGTATTATTCCGAAAGAATAAAATGGTGTAAAGTAATGAAATCTTCTCTTCAGGGAAATGAAGAAATAAAAGTCGTCAATAAGATATTGTAACAGAATATGATGGATATGTAAAGTGATGTACTGAACGCTATTAATTTTAAAAAAAAGACAGAAGGGGATGCAACGTCAAAGGTACCGTATAGAAGGAGGAGCGGTAGAGCAAAGAAGAAAAATCAGAAACCAAATAAATGAGAAGTATGGAAGGATATGTAAATTAAATAAAACCCTAAAGTCTTGGAAAAAGATATATCTATTGAATGTGAAATGTAACAAGAAAATCAATGTTTAAATTATACATAATGATAGATATCACTTATATGAATTAAGGTGTGTTTCTGCCAATGTTTACATCGGTAAGCACGCTCTATAACTGTGTTTGAAAGGAGATTTATAGAAAAAAAGTATAAAAAAGAGTTCAGAATTACAAAGAAGACAGAATTCCTTACCTTTATCATAAGGGAACGAAATTGAGAGAATCAACTAATCTAAATTAAATTGGTTATTATGTTCTTTTAGATACCAAATTAATTTACTACGCCCTGTACTTTTATGTTTATTTCTATCCCTAAATGTAGAGTACTGATTAGAAATTCTTTACGATAACTGAGAAGAAGAACTACCTATATAAAAAGACATCGGTACCTGAAGTATTTTTACACTGGTATATAGAAATTTTAATTTTAGAGTTACTTGACATAAACTTAATTCTGTTGGAACTGACTTCAGAGACAATAACCTTGTTATTGATATTTCTAGGGGGATGAATGGTATTAGCTAAATTAATGTTAGTATTAGTAAATGTATTCTTATTTAACAGGCTAATATTATGTGAGGAGATAATTTGTAAGAGAGTATTTTGTGTTCGAGAAACCAATCCTAACTGTGTGCGAGTTGATAATTGAGTAATACCTAGAATTCTTTGGAAAATTCTTAATAATAGCTTCCCGAAATTGCAAAGGAAGATTAGATTTAATTTGCCTCCCATAAGGAATAATCAACCAAAGAGTTTTACTATTAGTTGCCTTATTTTTAGTGTAACTATCTTTAAAAGACATCGATTTACCTTTTGTTGTGTCGGCGGCCCAGGCGACAAAGTAGGGTCTCCCAAGACATATAAATAGAGGTAGCCTGGCCGTGGTAGGTGTGTTGAGTAGCAGTCGAGTAGCAGTTGTATAGCGGTTGAGTAGAGATCATCCGAAGGTGCTAGATAGCATTAGCGTTGAGACATAACACCTTTAAAATAAAAAAGGGGTTTAAATAAGGGTTATCTCCCTTCCTTTGTTTGTTGTTGGCGTATAAGTTAAAACTGATATCGTTTATATCCTTACAACTAGATTTCATGTCTCCATTAGTAAAGGTAGAATAAGAATGAAAGGAATTAATGTAGGTAACTTTCTCTGTATAACCCGCTATAGGTAAGGCAGAGTTATAAAATTCAGGCTTATCATTGAAAATGTCATCATTAGCAGATAACTGAGACAATCTAAATGAAATATTCTTTACTAAGTTCCTAGTGATTGCCCTAGAATGATTACTAAATTGGCTAATATACTTAAGATTGGTCGATGGTTTGTGGAATCGAAAGTACCCAATAATACAAATGATATCTTCGAAACATGTGTCGGAAGTAAAAGAATTTGAATAACGCCTGCGTTTAACTCCATTTATATATGTATATATATATATATATATATATATATATATATATATATATATATATATATATATACGTATACAAATTTTTGTATGTATGCAGTGTATGTATACATATGTACACACACACACATACACACATATCTGTTCCACTCAACAGACTGCTTTTATGCTGGGTCGTGACTTTGAAGAATTCTCAGTCGATAGAATCGTCTCCAGTGCTTAATTTCTGTCTAGAACTTATTCTATCAATTGTTTTCCTCGAACCGTTAGGTTACGGGAAACTAAACCCATCCGCACCGGTTGTCTAGCAGTGGTAGGGGACAAAGTCAGACCCAATATCATGCAGACGCGCATACACACATACAATAACACACACACATACATATACATACACATATATGTATATATACATGTATATTTACACACGATGGGCTTCCTTCAGTTTCTATCTACCACATTCACTCAAGTCACAAGCTCTGGTAGGTTCGAGGCTATAGTGGAAAACACGTGTCCATCGTATAACACAGTGGGACTGAACCAGCAACCTCGGGAAGCAAACATATACATATATATATATATCAATATATATATACATGTGTATATATATATATATATATATATATATATATATATATATATATATATATATATATATATATATATATATATATATATATATATATATATACATATATATATATATATAGACATATATAGACATATGTAAACATTTATATGAATATATATATATATATATATATATATATATATATATATATATATATATATATATATATGTATATATATATATATATATATATATATATATATATATATATATATATATATATTTATATTTAATTATATATAAAGGGCATTAACCGTGTATTAATGCCTCACGCTATCGAGGGACTAAATAAGTCAAAACTAACAAAAATAAGCATCATATTTACCGAAATAAGCACATGTTACCGAGATGCAACTGGATAAATTCAAATCTCTTTCAGAGATATATAATTGTGAACAAAAATCATCGTTGCTGTGATGGCTACATCGTGGTAGGTTGATTCTTGTTTATTTTTATATATCTTGACCATACGTGTACTGATGAACAAAAGAATACAGGTTACTTCACAGTTTTTTCTGCATTTGATTGAGAAATCAGTGGTCTACCGTTGAGTTAAATGTTTTTAAGAGATAAATTTAGAAAAGTTGCATTCCCTCGCTTTCGGTAAATATGTTGCTTATTTTTGGTAGTTTTGACTTATTTAGTCCCTCGATAGCGTGAGGCATTAATACACAGTTAATGCCCTTTATATATAATTAAATATATGAATGAAGAAACGATGAATTTTTTCATTACGAAATTTTTCGTTATTTTTTTCATTATGAGGTTTTTTTCACGCTAACTACTTGATAAATTCTTATAAAGAATTTATCCTATATTATAATATAAATAATTAGAATATATTCAATGCTGAATATTATTCTGTATAAGCACATGTTACCGAGATGCAACTGGATAAATTCAAATCTCTTTCAGGGATATATACTTGTGAACAAAAGTCATCGTTGCTGTGATGGCTACATCGTGGTAGTTTGATTCTTGTTTATTTTTATATATCTTGACCATACGTGTACTGATGAACAAAAGAATACAGGTTACTTCACGGTTCTTTCTGTATTTGATTGAGAAACCAGTGGTCTACCGTTGAGTTAAATGTTTTTAAGAGATAAATTTTGAAAAGTTGCATTCCCTCGCTTTCGGTAAATATGTTGCTTATTTTTGGTAGTTTTGACTTATTTAGTCCCTCGATAGCGTGAGGCATTAATACACAGTTAATGCCCTTTATATATAATTAAATATATGAATGAAGAAACGATGAATTTTTTCATTACGAAATTTTTCGTTATTTTTTTCATTATGAGGTTTTTTTCACGCTGACTACTTGATAAATTCTTATAAAGAATTTATCCTATATTATAATATAAGTAATTAGAATATATTCAATGCTGAATATTATTCTGTATAAGCACATGTTACCGAGATGCAACTGGATAAATTCAAATCTCTTTCAGGGATATATAATTGTGAACAAAAGTCATCGTTGCTGTGATGGCTACATCGTGGTAGTTTGATTCTTGTTTATTTTTATATATCTTGACCATACGTGTACTGATGAACAAAAGAATACAGGTTACTTCACGGTTTTTTTCTGTATTTGATTGAGAAACCAGTGGTCTACCGTTGAGTTAAATGTTTTTAAGAGATAAACTTTGAAAAGTTGCATTCCCTCGCTTTCGGTAAATATGTTGCTTATTTTTGGTAGTTTTGACTTATTTAGTCCCTCGATAGCGTGAGGCATTAATACACAGTTAATGCCCTTTATATATAATTAAATATATCTATGAAGAAACGATGAATGTTTTCATTACGAAATTTTTCGTTACTTTCTTCATTATGAGGTTTTTTCACGCTGACTACTTGATAAATTCTTATAAAGAATTTATCCTATATTATATTTATATATATATATATATATATATATATATATATATATATATATATATATATATATAGAGAGAGAGAGAGAGAGAGAGAGAGAGAGACAGACAGACACACACACACACACACACACGCACACACGCACGCACACACACACACACACACACACACACAAACACACACACAGAGGCAGACAAACAGGCACAGAGAGAGAGTGAGTAAATTTTATCCTGAAATGTTCTACTCAGAGAAACCATCCGTATGAAAATGTACTACAAATATCGACGGAAGCCTATTTAATACTTAGGGAAAATTTAATTATAAATTCAGTTATTAACAGAGCAATGGAGGTTATCTATTGTTTGTTTGACAAAATTTCAATTATATTATAATTATGAATAATTGATAAAAAAAAAATTCCTGAAGCCAAAGTTTTCAAATGATAGTTGTGATATATATTTGCCGGAAATTATTTATATTAGAGTAAAATGGAATTATAAAATTTTAAAATGGTAATCGTTTTTCTTAGTGTTTTTAACTCTTAATCAGGGACGAAAAGGCTTCGACATTTAGCCTTATGCTTTCCCAGTTTCTTCGGGATCTGTAATAGAATAGTAGGAAGATATGTACGAACCGATGATGTGGCAAGAAGAATGCTCGAGGATGAGCTCTGTTTAAGACATTCACGGATTAGGTGATGCGTTTTACCATCTAACATGTGAAATCTAAATACCAAAGACTCAGGACAGAAAGGATTAATACAAAATTCAGAACGAAGCGCCAGTGAATTGATAAGTGATGAAGGACAAAAAGAAAATTGCAAAGCAACTCCTGAAAAGTCTTCCTATTTGCCGACCCGAGCTGTTATTTTTTATTATGTCGAACCTGAACTAACAAAAGATCTTAACAGGATTTGTACTGCCAATATAGAATGTGTGGACGAATACCACAGTGTATATTGTTCTATATTACATACCATTCAGCCAAATCAGATTTGTGTGAGGCATTGTGGATTTTATTTAGCACAGGTCAACACTGAGCAGTGATGCCTATGAACAAAGAATTTCCATACATGGTTATGTCATCTGTATCTTGAAGTAAATTATCAAATGTGTTCTTCATATAACATATGGTATAATTATAAACTGTGAATTTAGCCATTTTTCTGCAGAGTGAAAAAAATTATGAACAACGTTAATTGATTTCCGAAGCTTATTTGGTTCTTATCAGAGGCGTCCACATCACCCTTAGAGTCTCTAAAAAAAAAAAAGCAAGCAGCCAAACTGTGTATATACACAACAAAAGCAACAGTTAATCTATTAAGGAGTCCCTAATTTGCATACCGAAAGTGTTTAACACTCTATAAATACCAGGGGCCTATCAACGGAGATCTTAGCCCACACAATATCAATGTATGATATAATAAATATGTAATATATGGTATAATTATAAACAGAGAAAATTTTAGCAATTCCTCTACAGACCGAAAAACAACCTTAATCGATTTTCGAAACTTATTGGGGTCTCATCAGAGGCGTCCACATCATTGTGACAATCTCTCAAAAAAAAACAACAATAAACTAAAGTGTTTATATACTCAACAAAAACAGCAGTTACTCTATGAAGGATTCTTCAATTTGCACACCGAAAGTGTTTAACACTCCATAAACACCAGCGGCCTGTCAACGGGTATCTTAGTCCACACGGCATCAGTATCAATATTTAAGCTAGTACAGTGTTGTTGTTCTTTCAGGAATTTCTATTGTTGTTATTTGTGATAACTCAAGCGGCCTTGAACAGGTCCATCTGAAATAGTAACTACAATTTTGTAATAATCATAAAAGTTTATGATTGTTATATGTGAGAGCCTTATAAGTTTGTGATAGCCATAACACACTACAAGTTTATAAATGTGAGTATGTGGTGATTGCCAAATGTAAGGAAAGGCTGAACAGAGTTGGCCTATGATCCGATAAATTCGACCAGAATATTGCTATTTTATTTACAGAAATTGTATTAAGGTTGCCAATGTTTAACTGCATCATATCTTATGGGAAACTACAAGAGACTTCACTGTCATACCCGGTGGTTTGGGGAACCATATATGAGCTCTCATAATCACAATGGTTTGTTTTTAGTTATTATTAACATCAAAAGGAGGTAGATCTGCAGAATTCTGACGGTGCCGGTCACAATGACTTGCCGTACCTGTTCCAACATTTTACACCCGGAGTTCAAATCCAACAGAGGTGGAAAGTGCATGTTATATTGTAGAATGCGGCAAAATAAAGCAGCAATCAGATACTGAGATCGATTTCATCTTCAAAAAGTGGTTTTCTATCAAACTATTTCAGGTATTGTGATTATAAAACACTAATTTGCAGTGAAGTGATTGATTTTTGACAAAAAGCCCTACATTCCATAAAATTTAGGTAAGCAATCATATGCGCTTCATGGTCAATATACAGATGAATATGCTCATAAGTTACAGAAGAGAGCACAGCACTTCAGACATGTTATATGACATAGTCAAATTCTAAAAATCTTCGAAATACAATTTTGATTTGCACTTTCCGAAATCGTGTGACAAAGAGTACAGAAAAGCGATAAGAAACATAATTACGAGAAAGAACAAATATAAGGCATGGATAATGAATAACAGATAAGATAAACAACTTCCTTTAAAATTGAAATAGCATAAAGGAAGTTGGTAAACTTGAAAATTGAGGATAAATTTAAAGAGTTATTGCTTTAGGTGGGTGGATGGGTGGGTTGTGAAGATTGCAATGTGGAAAGTGGTTGTTTGATACGATATATAAGGGACAAATGGTAGGTTGTTGCTTAATTCAGATGATTTAATTAAGAGTGCGAAACGTTAAAGGAATGACTGACATACAATTACTGCTTGAATCGACAGAGAAATTGAATCAACATGAATAAATTTACCGCACAAAATTATACCGAAAGAAAGATGTGTGTAACATGGTTTAGATCCATATTGATTAAAACAGTTTTAAAATTCTTCCTTTTCATTTCATTATGGACTCAATTTGCTACGCAAGATCTTACACGGACAAGAAGTCTGCATACACAAACGTACACACATTTACATAAATACGTTTACATATATGCATATATATAATATAAACATAAATACACACAGATATACATACACATATACATATATATATATATATATATATATATATATATCAATATGTGTGTGTGCGTGTGTGTGTGTGTGTGTGAGTGTGTGTGTGTGTGTGTGTTTGTGTGTGTGTGTGTGTGTGTGTGTATGTGCGCGTGTGTGTGTGTGTGTGTGTGTGTGTGTGTGTGTGTTGTGACATTATTTTCGAATATTTTTGTAGTAGTTTATGCGTAATATTTGTATAATTTGTCTTCTGAAAAAAGTAGGTATTATTTGCTTCCGAAACATAAAGTATAGAATTGCGTATAATTCCTAATATATACATACATGCAAACACGCACATCTATAGATAGATAGAGAGAGAGAGAGAGAGGGGGAGAGAGAAAGAGAGACAAAGAAAGAGAAGGAAATAAACACAGGTACGCAACAATAAGAGTTTAGATGTGGTGTATATTCTTGGTGTAGGTGTTCATGTATTTGCTTCTGTAATGATGCTGTATTTCATGGTTATGTCTGTTACCATGGATGGTATTTAATTGAACAATTGCATACATTCGAATTGAACACAGCACGAATACATGTAGCTGTAAATATATACACACATACAAACTGATCGATAGATAGATAGATAGATAGATAGATAGATAGATAGATAGATAGATAGATAGATAGATAGATAGATAGATATGAAGTAGTATTTTATATTTGTGTGTATGTGTTGTAATGTATTCGTTTGTATGATTTCGGATACCTGCATATATATATATATATATATATATATACAATTGAGTATTTATCACTCATAATCCAGAAACGCGTCTGCGATTAACTTCGGAATGGTTAGTTTTCATTTTTTTCTTCTTGTTTTTGCCTTTGTGAGTTACAAGTAATGCTATCTGCTGGAGTCTCAGCTTTTTTAGCTGCTATTTCTGAACTTCGGTATATGGTGAAGCAAATATTTGCTGATCCCTTAATTATGTTTATATATATATATATATATATATATATATATATATATATATATATATATATATATATATATCAACATGTGTGTGTGTGTGTGTATTAATGCACACGCTTACACGTCGCTCTTCACCCACGCCGTGTGTATCTCTGTGTGTGTTATTGTGATAATGCATAGTAATAAGTTCTTTGTTGGATCTTGAAACCTCGTTTTAATATACAATAACTGAAAATGGAATACTCCCAAGTAAACAAGGGTAGCTAGTATTTATTTGAGTGTTTTCTCTAAATATCTAAATATGCCATTTTACCAACATTAAAGTCTCTTTTAGAAGGAATAAACTGCAGGAACAATTCCATAAAAATTTCTAAATATCAAACAATGATTCAAGTGAAATACTCCCCTTCCCACGGCATATCCCGTTCTATGTCATCATAGCCTGTGTGTTGAGTAACGTATTTATCGCACAACCGACGATTAAATGATAAACAACTAAGCCCATATAGAGATATGTAAACGTTCTGATTCATAGCTTCCTGCATTATCAGAGCGTGATTTTGAATGTTAATTTCCAGTGTGTTAACTCAATGACGACATTGCATCTCTCTATGGAAATCTGAGAACTATTTAAATGAAAGGAACCTGAACAATATGTCTTAGATTAATTTTTTTTTCCGTGTGTTTATCTTATAAATATCATTGGCGCTGATGACTAACTTCCATTTGTAAATATTTATTCAAGAGGAAGATGAAACTTCCTGCTTTCGATCTCAATTATTCAGCAACTGCGAAGTCAATGATTTTGTTCTTTTAAAAAGAAATTCAACATCATGGATTGATTACTACTTTTTTGTGTATTGCTTATCTTTTTGCAGTGTGAATCAAATTCTACAGTAAAAGAAAAAAAACTACGAACAGCTTTACTGAATTTATGAACATCGATAATTACAAGTCTATTCGAATTAAAGTTAATACATTTTGACGTTAAGAATAAAAAGAAAATACGAAATTCTCTACAATAATTTGTAGAAGTTAATACTAACACAGTATAGAACATTTCATGTTTTAAGGGCATATATTATTCAAAAATGTCGATATGTAAGATTTCAAACTTATTGGGTTAATAAAAATATAAATGTGGATAATGCTGATAATAGAAATTGACATATAAGATTATAAAACATAAGTAGATATTTATTTCTTTGATGTATTCGCGAACACTGAATTTCTTGGATACAACGGAGTATAATGTAATTAACCACGTAACTGTAGGTGTATGAGAAACTATATTCCGACTTTATTCTATATATAATTACTAATAATTAAAACAAGCTTGAAAATGCAGATATACGTACACACATGCAAACCTGTACAGACGGAGAACAAGCATAGCTGGATGGTTAAGGTGTTTATTTTGCAATCATTTGCAAATATGATGTCCTGATTTAGATTGTAAAATCGAGGTAAGTTTTATGACTGAAATTTCGTTGGTGGAAAATGCGCACAATCTGGTCGGATGAACCGTGACTAAAATTGCAATGCGCAGCCTGTGACACACTGATTTCACTTCAGGACTTAAGTGTACAATTTGGAACATTCGGCCACGTTCAATGCGACTTCAATGATCAGGTTACCTTGTTGATCGAATATATTTGTTGACTGAATATATATACTTGTTGATTTAATTTATTTCCAAGAATGCTGATCTGAAATCTCATGTTGAAATCAATATTGTTATATTTCGCAAATGTTATACAAATGGTGCCAGATAACATATTCACCGGTTGTCATTAGTCCATATTGTTTCTTTTCCCCGCAATATTATACCTCATACTATATCTGTGACCTTTTCAATGGATTTATATTTTCAAATAACTGAGACTTTCAACTGAATATAACTCTATAAATTACATCTCTATAGCAAGCGTGTGACCTGATGACATGTTGCAGTAACAGTGTCAATTTGTTCACAATGATTTCTTTCATTGATCACATGAAAACATTTGTGTTCCGTGAGATTGCTGATGCTACACAAACACACGGAGCAGACATAACTCTGCACTCAATACACAGACAAAAAGATATCATAACGCAACGTAACCAGAACATAAAACAAATGCAATGATACAAGGAAACAAAAATCAACAAAATTTAGCAAATACACACATACTCAAACAAATGGTCGTATAAAGGAGGAAAGGAAGCAGAATAAACAAGAACATCCCAGAGCACCAATGATGTCCACTGTTCATATTTTAACAGCGATATAGAGATGTAACACAATTGAGCAAAATATAGATCCATTGAGCGCGCTTCACTTGAAAATATACATAGACTGATTGCGTTTCGCGAAAATATTTTTAGTAAAAAAAATACAAACCAATACGAAAGTATGACTCCTTCTTCCTTTCTCTCTCTCACTCGCACTTTCTCCCACTCTCTTTCTCTTTCTAACTATATATCTATCTTTATGTATCTATCTATTGCTCTCGCCTCTCACACATATACACATTTACCTACCTACCTACCTGCTTACATACATACATGCATTTATACATACGTACATACATACATACATACATACATACATACATACATACATATATGCATACATGCATATCCTCGGGAGGCTAATTCCAATGACAAAGAAATAAGAACCCACAATATGTTAGAAGCCATAGCCTCTCATAATAAAAAGGAATCCTGGTAAAATATACCGGTGAAGACTTCAATAAGATGTAAGTACATCAGACCTAATTTAATGATTTGGGATAGAGAAGAGAATGTGTGTACAGTTGTGGAAATTAGCTGCCCAGCAGATGTTAACATAAAGCTGAAGATCAGTGAAAAAGAGAACACCAATGCTGAACTATTGAGAAATTTGCAATTACTTTATCCAGATTACAAGTTTATACCTGTAATTATTGAGGCACTGGGGTATATGACACACTGCCTAAATACTAATCTTGAGAAATTAGGCTTCTCAAAACCAGGAAGGAGAAAGCTACTTCGAAGACTAAACAACCAAACTATCACTGGAACTGTGAAAGTCTGTGAAGCTTTCCAGATGTTTATCATTTAAATATATATGAGTATGTCGAGATATGCAAATATATGTATTGAGAATACGTACATAAAACATACATACATACATACATACATACATACATACATGTTGATGATGGCCGTCCACTCGTAACCGAGGAACACGATTACATACCTTCAGGAACATTGTGCGCTCAAGACAACCTTATACTTTACACTCGCGGCTCCGTTGATGACTAACGAACACTGCTCTTGACAAACATACATGACTGCAAACATTGCAGACCAAGATTTCCCCATTCATAACACTAGCAGTGCGTTTTTGAGCAAAACGCTTAATTTCTTTATGAAGAATACGTGCTCTTTCAAACGTTTGCCTGTTTCCTCCCTCCATGTCGATGACAAGAATTGGACTCCCACTGAGCCCCCTGAATTTCACAGTCCTTTAATAAAGACGTTACACAGTCCTTAGATCGCAGTCTTGGCTTTTGTCGGGGTCGCCTTCCCCTATCACGTTCCCCATATAGCATCTGTTGAGGGATCCTGCCATCATTCATTCTATCAAGGTGTCCAATCCAACGTAATCGGTGTTTATGCACCATCGCCTCAATACTCAGGATATCATCTTTCCTCAGGACCTGTGTATCTGGTGATTTTAAGGTCCAACCAACAGTCAGAATGTATTTCAAACATCTCTCATAGAAGCGTTCATATACCTCTACGTGACGTTTCTAAAGGGTCCTTGTTTGACATGAGTAAAGGAGTGATATCAGTATACTTACGGGGTACACAGTAATTTTTGTCCGCTTTGTGATGCCATGTTGGGACCAAGCACAAGACTCAAGAGACCGGAAGGAATCAGTTGCTCTCTGCAGCTTGAAAGATACCTCATCATACATGGAGCAAGCACGACTGAGCGTGCTGCCCAGTTTGTCTACCACTTACAATATTGTTCCTTCAACCAAGATAGCTGGTTCCACATATGGGTTTCCTGATACAGGCTGGAATATTTCAACAGTCTTATCTAGGCTAATACTAAGTCCAAATGCCATGCAAGAAGCAGAAATACGATTCACAAGTATTTGCATGTCATCCACAGTATGAGTGACTACGTCACAGTCAACTGCATAAAGGACGTCACGAATAAGAGACTGGAAAACTTTTCAATTGGCAGCAAATCGATGCAGGTTAAAAAGATGGCTAGAAGATCGATACTTAACATATATCCCTGGAGAGCTATCCACAAAAAGCATAAGTAAGAGTAGCAGCAACGTACAGAAAAAAAAAGAGAGTTCGGGTAAGGAAGTCACGCTGGTTGACACCATTCCCTACAGGAATGGATCCCGCCATGCCACCACCAACATCCCATCATGAAATGTTTTGATTATTGATACAAAGTGATCCGGACAGCCACGTTTGCCAAGTATATTCCATATGGAGGCTCTAGTAACAGTATCAAAGGCTTTGGTTAAATCAATGAATACGTGGACAAGATCCATATTCTGTTCATAGCACTTCTCTTGCATCTATCTCGCAGTGAAAACCGTTCCTCTTCCAAATCAGAAATGATATTCAGATTCAGATAGGACATCTTTTACAGGACACATATTGAGGCGGGTAAGAAAAATACTTGCCAGTGACTGATAGTAGAGCAAAACCTCTGAAGATTTCACATTCTACTCTGGTTCCTTTTCTTATATAGAGAGGAATAATAATTGCATCATTCCGGCCTTAGGCAGTGGACCATCGTTCCAGATTATACCAGTAAATTCATAAAGGGTCTCTGTGATGTAATCACCACCAAATTGCAGGACCTCGGTACAAATGTCGATATTGACGAACATTCTGTGAGACCCGCAACCAGTATAACTGAGAAAAGCATCGCAGATGTGTGCAGTTATGATGGGAAATCGTTGAATCACCATCCGTCATTCATCAGAGGATGTGTAGATTAGTTACAGTTCAGTTCAGTTCATTATCACTGAGGATTTGGGTATGAGACACGTGTCTGCCAAGTTTGTGCCAAGACTGCTTTCAGCTGACCAAAAATACATTGGAATTTCAGTTGCACAATTTCTCCTTGATTGTGTTCAGGACGTCGAAAGCTTTTTGAAAGCTTTGCGTAGGCCTTTGAAAAGGTATTTCCAAGGTTTTGGAAAAATTTGATGTAAATTCTCTGCTCAACTTTCACTGTCATGGTCATTGCGATGATCACAGGTTACACACCTACCTTCCAAGCACTGCTGTGAACACGAAATGAGCTACAACGTTAACACATTGTGCGCAATCACAGCAAAGGTGAAGGTGAATCTGTGCCAAGCGTCTTCTCTCAGCATGCTTTGGATTCGTTACTATGGCACCAGTCCGGATACTTATTGATCAGACCACATATGTATATCACAGCTGCACGCATATCTGCAATGATTCTCTCAGCTCTGCTGGTTACGGGTCTCCCAGAACGTTCGTCAATATCGACATTTTTTTGGCCATCTTGGAAACGTCTGAATCACTCGTACACTTGTGTGACGCTCATGCACTCCTCTCCTTACACCTTCTGCAACTTTTTGTAGGCCTCCGAGCAGGCATCGTCATGACAACTTTCCCTATCATGGTGAATGCGAGGATCACATGCCACACACGTTCCTTCGAAGTAACTCCTGTACACAGCAGGAGCGAGCTAGAACGTTAAAACTTAGTGCACATGCACAGCAGTGTCCAAACTTAAACTGTGCCAAGCGGCTTTACTCTGCGTGCTTTAGCTTCATTACTATGGCAAAGGTCCGGATACCTTTTGATCAGACCTCGTATATACACGACAATTTTGGTTTTATATATTTATGTTTGTGTGTAAAACGAAACAATTTTGTTACCTATGATATTATATATCTTTTTGCCCTTACAATACATGTAATTCCATCATGACAGGGGTAGGTACTGTTGAATTAATATCTACAATATGCACCGAAAACATTTTCCCAGATTTTGCTCTGTTTAGATATCTGGAGCGACTACTTTGTTATGCATATATATATATATATTAAAAATGCGTATGATTTTGATATTCATTCCCTCACACAGATAGATAGATAGATAGATAGATAGATAGATAGATAGATAGATAGGTTTCTTTATTAGCCACACAGGGCTCAACACAGAGGGGACAAAATACAAATGTAGAGTTTTTCTTTTCGAGGGGGTCGAAAACAAAGCAGAAAAAAAAACAAAAGTGGGGACAACGATGAAAAAAAAAAAAAAAAAAAACATCGCAAAACGTTTGGGGTATTTACAAAAAATACGAAATAATACAAAAAATTCCCAATAAATGGGGAGGTTATCCGTGGAAAGAAAAACCTACGAAAAGACCACGGTAACCTCGGTCTTTAGCGTCACAGTTTGTTAAATAAAATTTCTTTGTTTACAAAATTTTAAAACGTTTTATAGAATCATGGTCAAGGTGGCTTCGTCATTTATACGTGCCATTCTTGCTACATGTATCCATCTTTTTTCGAAACATTTGCTAGACAACACTTGCCTCTCTACTCTCACCTTCCTTTTCAAGTGATACTTGAAAAAGTTGATGAGAGATTGACCAGAGAGGAAAGTATTTGTCTCTAATCCTTTCAGACGCGTCCACCAGATGCATTCTTTGGCCATAGCCACAAGTACGATAAATACAGCTCTTCCTTCCCGTTTAAAGGAAGGAGGCGTGACGATATTGACGATAGACTCGGTTGATAAACCGACTCGTCCCACACGCGACAGCAGTCGTTCGACATAAGCCCACAGCTCCGAAATGGTTGGACACTGCACGAGTGCGTGCAGAACGGTTTCATCGCTCTGACCGCATCTCGGGCAGGTCGGCCCCACATTTCGCGAGCCGTGTCTATAGAGCTTATCCCGAACGGGTAGCGCCTCTCGGTAACACTGCCAGGCCAGGGATCTCTGGAAGTTGTCCATAGGTCCCGGCCCGAAAGTCGTCCTGAACAGGCGGGTCAGGTATTCCTCGTCGACGCCCAGGTTCGCCCCGAGATCGTCGTCGTACCTGCCCTCCACTAATCCCCTATAGAATGACTTCGTTGTGATGCAGCCGCTCAAGGTCGACCCGGGACGGCAAAGTTGTTGCAGAGCAACGCGACACTCACGGTGCCATTCGCCATTCCTCGGCCTCTTTTTGATCCACGACTGCAGCTCGGTCATGGAGACGAGCTGCGGGAAAGCGCGTCGCACAAACGGCGACCACACCTGCTCACCGTCGTCTACGTAGAGCCGGAGATGTCGCAGTCTCAGCGCATGTCTGCGCATCATCAACCACGGCATGCCCAGCCCTCCTTTCAGCGGGTGTTGGCAACAAACGGATCGCCTCACCATCGGAACGCTTCCTTTCCACAAAAAGCGGAAGAGGATGCGCTCCATTTCGGTGATGGCGCGATCGGGACAAGGCACGACGGTTAGGCGGTATTCGATGACGGACGCGATGTACGCGTTCGCCACCTCCGCCCGACCTTTTAGGGACAGCTTCCTCTCGGACCATTGCCGGCAGAGAGTGGCCACCCTACTCGTTATCTCGTCCCAGTTCTTCTCCGTTTGCAGGTCCGGACCGAACCAGACTCCGAGCAACTTGACCGGACCGTCCGTCCAGCGTCCCACTACTGAGGCGCTGCCGGACGGTATGGGCTTGCTTCTCCAGGTGCCGAGCAGCAAACCCACCGACTTATCCCGGTTGATTTTCGCTCCCGTCACCGCTTCGTAGTCTTTCAGCGTCTCGCCGACAAGCTCGATGTGCTCGTGGCTAGACGCTATGACGGTGACGTCGTCCGCGTATGCCGACACGCTCGTCCCGCACCCCAGTTCTCGCGGGATGCCCCTCAGCGTCGCCAGCTTCCGCAGTAGTGGCTCGAGAGTCAATACGTACAGGAGCGGCGACAGGGGGCATCCCTGACGAACCGAACGTGCAATGTCGAAGGGTCCCGATAGACGTCCATTGACGCGAACAACCGAACGGATGCCTGTGTACAAGGCAGCCATCCAGCCGCGGAAAACGGGACCGAAGCCGGCCGCTTCGAGGACGGCCTCCAAGTATCGATGGTCTACCCTATCGAAAGCTTTCGATTGATCCAAATTGATCAGGGCCCCACCCATGCCAGGTTCCTTAACTACCCTCTCTATGATGTAGCGCATCAGATGGAGGTTGTCATGGATGCTCCGGCCCGGCACGGCGCACGTCTGCTCCGTGCCGACCAGTTTCTCGATGACAAGCGCCAACCGCTTGGCTAACACCTTGGCCAAAATTTTCATGTCTGCATTGAGCAGAGTGATGGGCCTAAAGTTATCTATGGCGTCCCCCTTGTTTGGATCTTTCTTCAGCAGCGTTACCGCTCCTCGGCTCACAAAACCGGGAATGCTCCCGTTCTGCTGCCAGTTGCAGTACACGACCGCCAAGACTTCTCCAAACAAGTCTGGCATACAGTTGTAAAGCTCGTAGGGCAGACCATCCAAACCCGGAGATTTGTCCGTCGAGCAACCCGCCATCGCGTCCCTCACCTCCTCCGCCGTGATGACCCCTTCGCAGCACTCCGCCTCTCTTGCCGAGAGTCGTGGCAAGCTGTGCAGGTAGGCACTAAAGTCCACCCTGCCTTCTCGCTCGCCACTCCTCCCGAACAGTCGGGCAAAATGCCGCTGAAACGCCTCGCACATCTTGCTCGGCTCGAGCAATTCGCGCCCCTGTTCGTCTACCAGAGACCGGATGGTGGCTCTGTTACCCCGCTGCGCCTCTGCCACCCGGGCCTCTCGTGCGGCTCCAACACCTTCATTCCTCAGAGCACGCATCCTTGCCCTGACAGCACACCCTTCGTGTTTAGCATTGAAGTGTTGGTCGAGGGCCAACCTCGCCGCTAAAACGTCGGATGCGATGCCACTTCGCAATGCCTCTTCTAACTTTATCACTAGCTCCCCCTCTTCTCTGTTCCTCTCTACAGCTAGTGCCCTGCTATACCTTATTGCTTCCGCCCTCACTGCTCTCTTGAGGGCAAACCACCATTTGTTGTTGACGATGGCTCCCGTCAAAGCCCTCTTTACTAACGTGCTAATCCGGTCTCTGAAAACCTGTCTCGACGGGAAAGACGCGTTTAGTTTCCAGTAACCGGGACCCTGCCTATGTGCCTTATCTAAGTCTAGCGTACACGTCACAAGTTTGTGATCCGTGTAGCTGACTATGTGGAACTGTGGACATCCTAAACTATCTCTATCTCTTGTCCTACACACTATCCTATCTAGATACGATCTCGACGACCCAATGCGGTTGCTCCAAGTCCACGTTGGCACATTTGGGTGGTCGAGTCGGTACCTGTCAGACAACTGGAAGCGTCTGAGCAGGTCTATGAGGCCTTTGCATCCCCTTCTACTTTTGTCACTCCCCACGTAGTCTAGATGCGTGTCCAAGGTAGCATTCCAATCCCCCACTAAAAGTAAGGGACGAGACGTTCCCAGGAATACTTCTAGACGTCGAAAGAAGTCTGACCGACCTGTTAAAGGAGGCACATAAACTGCCAGCAACCGAAAAGCGCCTCCATCGCTGCCGTCCACATCTAGGACAACCAGTCTACCCTCCGGGTCCGTAAATATCGTCTTTACTTGGAGATCCAGACTCTTGCGAAAAAGAACCGCCGTGCCACTACCGCCCATCCTCGGCAGACAGGGAGAAAAATAAATGTTAAACTGTCCGCCAAACATGGACTTTAGGGCCCGCGGTTCATGGAGTCTGGTCTCACTAATGGCTATGATATCCAAATTGTGTGACTTGATGTCATTTAAGAGGTACCCTTGTTTCCAAGG